>NC_056457.1:37288243-37295743 GCF_018296145.1 Oncorhynchus tshawytscha | reverse complement strand
ACCTGTATATACAACCACTCCAGTACCCCTGCACATTGAATAAGGTTCTGACCTGTATATACAACCACTCCAGGACCCTGGACATTGAATAAGGTACTGACCTGTATATACAACCACTCCAGGACCCTGGACATTGAATAAGGTACTGACCTGTATATACAACCACTCCAGGACCCTGGACATTGAATAAGGTACTGACCTGTATATACAACCACTCCAGAACCCTGGACATTGAATAAGGTACTGGTACTGACCTGTATATACAACCACTCCAGTACCCTGGACATTGAATAAGGTACTGGTACTGACCTGTATATACAACCACTCCAGTACCCTGGACATTGAATAAGGTACTGACCTGTATATACAACCACTCCAGTACCCTGGACATTGAATAAGGTACTGGTACTGACCTGTATATACAACCACTCCAGGACCCTGGACATTGAATAAGGTACTGGTACTGACCTGTATATACAACCACTCCAGGACCCTGGACATTGAATAAGGTACTGACCTGTATATACAACCACTCCAGAACCCTGGACATTGAATAAGGTACTGGTACTGACCTGTATATACAACCACTCCAGAACCCTGGACATTGAATAAGGTTCTGGTACTGACCTGTATATACAACCACTCCAGGACCCTGGACATTGAATAAGGTACTGACCTGTATATACAACCACTCCAGAACCCTGGACATTGAATAAGGTTCTGGTACTGACCTGTATATACAACCACTCCAGGACCCTGGACATTGAATAAGGTTCTGACCTGTATATACAACCACTCCAGGACCCTGGACATTGAATAAGGTACTGGTACTGACCTGTATATACAACCACTCCAGTACCCTGGACATTGAATAAGGTTCTGACCTGTATATACAACCACTCCAGGACCCTGGACATTGAATAAGGTACTGACCTGTATATACAACCACTCCAGAACCCTGGACATTGAATAAGGTACTGGTACTGAACTGTATATACAACCACTCCAGTACCCTGGACATTGAATAAGGTACTGGTACTGACCTGTATATACAACCACTCCAGAACCCTGGACATTGAATAAGGTTCTGGTACTGACCTGTATATACAACCACTCCAGGACCCTGGACATTGAATAAGTTACTGACCTGTATATACAACCACTCCAGAACCCTGGACATTGAATAAGGTTCTGGTACTGACCTGTATATACAACCACTCCAGGACCCTGGACATTGAATAAGGTTCTGGTACTGACCTGTATATACAACCACTCCAGGACCCTGGACATTGAATAAGGTACTGGTACTGACCTGTATATACAACCACTCCAGTACCCTGGACATTGAATAAGGTACTGGTACTGACCTGTATATACAACCACTCCAGTACCCTGGACATTGAATAAGGTACTGGTACTGACCTGTATATACAACCACTCCAGGACCCTGGACATTGAATAAGGTACTGACCTGTATATACAACCACTCCAGAACCCTGGACATTGAATAAGGTACTGGTACTGAACTGTATATACAACCACTCCAGTACCCTGGACATTGAATAAGGTACTGGTACTGACCTGTATATACAACCACTCCAGAACCCTGGACATTGAATAAGGTTCTGGTACTGACCTGTATATACAACCACTCCAGGACCCTGGACATTGAATAAGGTACTGACCTGTATATACAACCACTCCAGAACCCTGGACATTGAATAAGGTTCTGGTACTGACCTGTATATACAACCACTCCAGGACCCTGGACATTGAATAAGGTTCTGACCTGTATATACAACCACTCCAGGACCCTGGACATTGAATAAGGTACTGGTACTGACCTGTATATACAACCACTCCAGTACCCTGGACATTGAATAAGGTTCTGACCTGTATATACAACCACTCCAGGACCCTGGACATTGAATAAGGTACTGACCTGTATATACAACCACTCCAGAACCCTGGACATTGAATAAGGTACTGGTACTGAACTGTATATACAACCACTCCAGTACCCTGGACATTGAATAAGGTACTGGTACTGACCTGTATATACAACCACTCCAGAACCCTGGACATTGAATAAGGTTCTGGTACTGACCTGTATATACAACCACTCCAGGACCCTGGACATTGAATAAGGTACTGACCTGTATATACAACCACTCCAGGACCCTGGACATTGAATAAGGTACTGACCTGTATATACAACCACTCCAGAACCCTGGACATTGAATAAGGTACTGACCTGTATATACAACCACTCCAGAACCCCTGCACATTGAATAAGGTTCTGGTTCTGACCTGTATATACAACCACTCCAGGACCCTGGACATTGAATAAGGTACTGGTACTGACCTGTATATACAACCACTCCAGTACCCTGGACATTGAATAAGGTACTGGTACTGACCTGTATATACAACCACTCCAGGACCCTGGACATTGAATAAGGTACTGACCTGTATATACAACCACTCCAGTACCCTGGACATTGAATAAGATACTGGTACTGACCTGTATATACAACCACTCCAGAACCCTGGACATTGAATAAGGTTCTGGTACTGACCTGTATATACAACCACTCCAGTACCCTGGACATTGAATAAGGTACTGGTACTGACCTGTATATACAACCACTCCAGTACCCTGGACATTGAATAAGGTTCTGGTACTGACCTGTATATACAACCACTCCAGGACCCTGGACATTGAATAAGGTACTGACCTGTATATACAACCACTCCAGAACCCTGGACATTGAATAAGGTTCTGGTACTGACCTGTATATACAACCACTCCAGGACCCTGGACATTGAATAAGGTTCTGACCTGTATATACAACCACTCCAGGACCCTGGAGATTGAATAAGGTACTGGTACTGACCTGTATATACAACCACTCCAGTACCCTGGACATTGAATAAGGTTCTGACCTGTATATACAACCACTCCAGGACCCTGGACATTGAATAAGGTACTGACCTGTATATACAACCACTCCAGAACCCTGGACATTGAATAAGGTACTGGTACTGAACTGCATATACAACCACTCCAGTACCCTGGACATTGAATAAGGTACTGGTACTGACCTGTATATACAACCACTCCAGAACCCTGGACATTGAATAAGGTTCTGGTACTGACCTGTATATACAACCACTCCAGGACCCTGGACATTGAATAAGGTACTGACCTGTATATACAACCACTCCAGAACCCTGGACATTGAATAAGGTTCTGGTACTGACCTGTATATACAACCACTCCAGGACCCTGGACATTGAATAAGGTTCTGGTACTGACCTGTATATACAACCACTCCAGGACCCTGGACATTGAATAAGGTACTGGTACTGACCTGTATATACAACCACTCCAGAACCCTGGACATTGAATAAGGTTCTGGTACTGACCTGTATATACAACCACTCCAGGACCCTGGACATTGAATAAGGTACTGACCTGTATATACAACCACTCCAGAACCCTGGACATTGAATAAGGTTCTGACCTGTATATACAACCACTCCAGGACCCTGGACATTGAATAAGGTACTGGTACTGACCTGTATATACAACCACTCCAGTACCCTGGACATTGAATAAGGTTCTGACCTGTATATACAACCACTCCAGGACCCTGGACATTGAATAAGGTACTGGTACTGACCTGTATATACAACCACTCCAGTACCCTGGACATTGAATAAGGTACTGGTACTGACCTGTATATACAACCACTCCAGAACCCTGGACATTGAATAAGGTACTGGTACTGACCTGTATATACAACCACTCCAGTACCCTGGACATTGAATAAGGTACTGACCTGTATATACAACCACTCCAGTACCCCTGGACATTGAATAAGGTACTGACCTGTATATACAACCACTCCAGTACCCCTGCACATTGAATAAGGTTCTGGTTCTGACCTGTATATACAACCACTCCAGGACCCTGGACATTGAATAAGGTACTGAACTGTATATACAACCACTCCAGGACCCTGGACATTGAATAAGGTTCTGGTACTGACCTGTATATACAACCACTCCAGTACCCTGGACATTGAATAAGATATTGGTACTGACCTGTATATACAACCACTCCAGGACCCTGGACATTGAATAAGGTACTCACCTGTATATACAACCACTCCAGTACCCTGGACATTGAATGAGGTACTGACCTGTATATACAACCACTCCAGTACCCTGGACATTGAATAAGATACTGGTACTGACCTGTATATACAACCACTCCAGAACCCTGGACATTGAATAAGGTTCTGGTACTGACCTGTATATACAACCACTCCAGTACCCTGGACATTGAATAAGGTACTGGTACTGACCTGTATATACAACCACTCCAGTACCCTGGACATTGAATAAGGTACTGACCTGTATATACAACCACTCCAGTACCCTGGACATTGAATAAGGTACTGGTACTGACCTGTATATACAACCACTCCAGTACCCTGGACATTGAATAAGGTACTGACCTGTATATACAACCACTCCAGTACCCTGGACATTGAATAAGGTACTGACCTGTATATACAACCACTCCAGAACCTTGGACATTGAATAAGGTACTGGTACTGACCTGTATATACAACCACTCCAGTACCCTGGACATTGAATAAGGTACTGGTACTGACCTGTATATACAACCACTCCAGGACCCTGGACATTGAATAAGATACTGGTACTGACCTGTATATACAACCACTCCAGGACCCTGGACATTGAATAAGGTACTGACCTGTATATACTACCACTCCAGTACCCTGGACATTGAATAAGGTTCTGGTACTGACCTGTATATACAACCACTCCAGGACCCTGGACATTGAATAAGGTACTGACCTGTATATACAACCACTCCAGGACCCTGGACATTGAATAAGGTACTGACCTGTATATACAACCACTCCAGAACCCTGGACATTGAATAAGGTACTGACCTGTATATACAACCACTCCAGAACCCCTGCACATTGAATAAGGTTCTGGTTCTGACCTGTATATACAACCACTCCAGGACCCTGGACATTGAATAAGGTACTGACCTGTATATACAACCACTCCAGTACCCTGGACATTGAATAAGGTACTGGTACTGACCTGTATATACAACCACTCCAGTACCCTGGACATTGAATAAGGTACTGGTACTGACCTGTATATACAACCACTCCAGGACCCTGGACATTGAATAAGGTACTCACCTGTATATACAACCACTCCAGGACCCCGGACATTGAATAAGGTTCTGGTACTGACCTGTATATACAACCACTCCAGTACCCTGGACATTGAATAAGGTACTGACCTGTATATACAACCACTCCAGTACCCTGGACATTGAATAAGGTACTGGTACTGACCTGTATATACAACCACTCCAGTACCCTGGACATTGAATAAGGTTCTGGTACTGACCTGTATATACAACCACTCCAGTACCCTGGACATTGAATAAGGTACTGACCTGTATATACAACCACTCCAGTACCCTGGACATTGAATAAGGTTCTGGTACTGACCTGTATATACAACCACTCCAGTACCCTGGACATTGAATAAGGTACTGACCTGTATATACAACCACTCCAGTACCCTGGACATTGAATAAGGTTCTGGTACTGACCTGTATATACAACCACTCCAGGACCCTGGACATTGAATAAGGTTCTGGTTCTGACCTGTATATACAACCACTCCAGTACCCTGGACATTGAATAAGATACTGGTACTGACCTGTATATACAACCACTCCAGGACCCTGGACATTGAATAAGGTACTCACCTGTATATACAACCACTCCAGTACCCTGGACATTGAATAAGATACTGGTACTGACCTGAATATACAACCACTCCAGAACCCTGGACATTGAATAAGGTACTGGTACTGACCTGTATATACAACCACTCCAGTACCCTGGACATTGAATAAGGTACTGACCTGTATATACAACCACTCCAGTACCCTGGACATTGAATAAGGTACTGGTACTCACCTGTATATACAACCACTCCAGTACCCTGGACATTGAATAAGATACTGGTACTGACCTGAATATACAACCACTCCAGAACCCTGGACATTGAATAAGGTACTGGTACTGACCTGTATATACAACCACTCCAGTACCCTGGACATTGAATAAGGTTCTGGTACTGACCTGTATATACAACCACTCCAGTACCCCTGCACATTGAATAAGGTTCTGGTTCTGACCTGTATATACAACCACTCCAGGACCCTGGACATTGAATAAGTTACTGACCTGTATATACAACCACTCCAGGACCCTGGACATTGAATAAGGTTCTGGTACTGACCTGTATATACAACCACTCCAGTACCCTGGACATTGAATAAGGTACTGACCTGTATATACAACCACTCCAGTAGCCTGGACATTGAATAAGGTACTGACCTGTATATACAACCACTCCAGGACCCTGGACATTGAATAAGTTACTGACCTGTATATACAACCACTCCAGGACCCTGGACATTGAATAAGGTACTGGTACTGACCTGTATATACAACCACTCCAGTACCCTGGACATTGAATAAGGTACTGGTACTGACCTGTATATACAACCACTCCAGTACCCTGGACATTGAATAAGGTACTGACCTGTATATACAACCACTCCAGAACCCTGGACATTGAATAAGGTACTGGTACTGACCTGTATATACAACCACTCCAGGACCCTGGACATTGAATAAGGTACTGACCTGTATATACAACCACTCCAGGACCCTGGACATTGAATAAGGTTCTGGTACTGACCTGTATATACAACCACTTCAGGACCCTGGACATTGAATAAGGTACTGGTACTGACCTGTATATACAACCACTCCAGTACCCTGGACATTGAATAAGATATTGGTACTGACCTGTATATACAACCACTCCAGGACCCTGGACATTGAATAAGGTACTCACCTGTATATACAACCACTCCAGTACCCTGGACATTGAATAAGGTACTGACCTGTATATACAACCACTCCAGTACCCCTGCACATTGAATAAGGTTCTGGTTCTGACCTGTATATACAACCACTCCAGTACCCTGGACATTGAATAAGATACTGACCTGTATATACAACCACTCCAGTACCCTGGACATTGAATAAGGTACTGACCTGTATATACAACCACTCCAGGACCCTTGACATTGAATAAGGTACTGACCTGTATATACAACCACTCCAGTACCCTGGACATTGAATAAGATACTGGTACTGACCTGTATATACAACCACTCCAGGACCCTGGACATTGAATAAGGTACTGACCTGTATATACAACCACTCCAGTACCCTGGACATTGAATAAGATACTGGTACTGACCTGTATATACAACCACTCCAGTACCCTGGACATTGAATAAGATACTGGTACTGACCTGTATATACAACCACTCCAGGACCCTGGACATTG
>NC_056457.1:37271154-37288143 GCF_018296145.1 Oncorhynchus tshawytscha | reverse complement strand
AGGTTCTGACCTGTATATACTTGCATTCTCGTGTTTCTTGAACTCACATCATAGTTTTTACATTTTAAATGTTCTATTTTTAACTATATATCATTTTTATTATCACTGTATTTTTGGGAAAGAGCTCTCAAGGTAAGACTCACACTGTCCTGTTTGACACCTGTATTTTTCTTTGAACTTGACTAATAAACTTTGAAACGTGATCATTCTAAACATTAACCAGGAAACTGTAAACAGACAGACAGGAACCTCCATTCCGACTCCGAAGGAACCTCCATTCCGACTCCGAAGGAACCTCCATTCCGACTCCGAAGGAACCTCCATTCCGACTCCGAAGGAACCTCCATTCCGACTCCGAAGGAACCTCCATTCTAAACTCTGCTTGGATCTAAAATGATGCCCTTCGGTTCAGTAGTTCAGGATGGGGACGATTTCAGATCCATTAGTTCCAGCATGGTGCATTATAACAGTGTAATGTTTCTGTGTAGACTGCTGGGCTCTCCTCTCCTCTCAGGTCCAGGTGTTGGGTTGGTTCAGGGTTATGTTTGAATGGGGAGTTGAGGCTGTTTTGGGTTCATCTCATCACCCCAGCTCCTTCCTTGACAAACACAGCTGTTGAGGGGAACTGTAATGTCTGATAATTAACCCATTTGGTGCCCAGTGTCAATTCTAGTGTTCATTTACTAAACTGTAATTACTTCGCTACTATGGCGTATTTATTGCCTTACCTCCTCACGCCATTTGCACACACTATAAATATATATTTTTCTATTGTGTTTTTGACTGTGTGTTTGTTTTACTCCATGTGTAACTCTGTGTTGTTGTTTGTGTCGAACTGCTTTGCTTTATCTTGGTCAGGTCGCAGGTGTAAATGAGAACTTGTTCTCAACTGGCCTCCCTGGTTTAAATAAAGGTGCTAAAAATAAAAAATGTATCATCATTTCTCCACAGGAACATCGTCAAATCTCAGAAAAGAAAATCCACAATTTGTTTATTTAACTAGGCAAATCAGTTTAAGAACAAATTTGTATTTACACTGACGGCCTACCGGGGAACAGTGGGTTAACAGCCTGTTCAGGGACAGATTATTACCCTGTCAGCTCAGGGATTTGATCGAGCAACTTTTCAGTTACGCTCTAACCACTAGACTACCCGCTGCCCCATAAATGAAACACCTGAAAATAAATTCTCTAATATAATGTCTGAATGATTGTCAATTAGCCTCCTGTTTCTCTGTCTTCTGATGGAGCTCATTACATGTATCTCCTATGGGGGAAATCACATGAAGAGCGTTTGAATGGAAAACAAACCTTATTTTTTAATCTCATTTTTTGTTACAGGTCCCTGTTGTTGAAAAGTTTGTAGTGCTACAGCTGATCTAGTCATTTAAAGATCTTTCTGACCTATTAATCTCCTCAAATCCTCCTTGTTTACAACCTTTTTTTCTTGCATCGTGACACGAAGGGACGGCCTCTACTTTTTAAGTCTAGTCAAGTCTAGTCAGGTCTGAACAGGTCTAGTAATTATCTCTCTGACAGAGTCTCAAGGTTTGTTCTGGCTGCAGGCCCAGACGGCATCCCCAGCCACGCCCTCAGCCGCGCCCTCAGAGCATGCGCAGACCAGCTGGCTGGTGTGTTTACGGACATATTCAATCAATCCCTATCCCCGTCTGTTGTTCCCACATGCTTCAAGAGGGCCACCATTGTTCCTGTTCCCAAGAAAGCTAAGGTAACTGAGCTAAACGAATACCGCCCCGTAGCACTCACTTCCGTCATCATGAAGTGCTTTGAGAGACTAGTCAAGGACCATATCACCTCCACCCTACCTGACACCCTAGACCCACTCCAATTTGCTTACCGCCCAAATAGGTCCACAGACGATGCAATCTCAACCACACTGCACACTGCCCTAACCCATCTGGACAAGAGGAATACCTATGTGAGAATGCTGTTCATCGACTACAGCTCGGCATTCAACACCATAGTACCCTCCAAGCTCGTCATCAAGCTCGAGACCCTGGGTCTCGACCCCGCCCTGTGCAACTGGGTACTGGACTTCCTGACGGGCCGCCCCCAGGTGGTGAGGGTAGGCAACAACATCTCCACCCTGCTGATCCTCAACACTGGGGCCCCACCTCAGGAGGCTGAAGAAATTCGGCTTGTCACCAAAAGCACTCACAAACTTCTACAGATGCACAATCGAGAGCATCCTGTCGGGCTGTATCACCGCCTGTTACGGCAACTGCTCCGCCCACAACCGTAAGGCTCTCCAGAGGGTAGTGAGGTCTGCACAACGCATCACCGGGGGCAAACTACCTGCCCTCCAGGACACCTACACCACCCGATGCTACAGGAAGGCCATAAAGATCATCAAGGACAGCAACCACCGAGCCACTGCCTGTTCACCCCGCTATCATCCAGAAGGAGAGGTCAGTACAGGTGCATCAAAGCTGGGACCGAGAGACTGAAAAACAGCTTCTATCTCAAGGCCATCAGACTGTTAAACAGCCACCACTAACATTGAGTGGCTACTGCCAACACACTGTCAATGACACTGACTCTACTCCAGCCACTTTAATAATGGGAATTGATGGGAAATGATGTAAATATATCACTAACCACTTTAAACAATGCTACCTAATATAATGTTCCCTACATTATTCATCTCATATGTATACGTATATACTGTACTCTATATCATCTACTGCATCCTTATGTAATACATGTATCACTAGCCACTTTAACTATGCCACTTTGTTTACATACTCATCTCATATGTATATACTGTACTCGATATCAGCTACTGTATCTTGCCTAAGCCGCTCTGTACCATCACTCATTCATATATCCTTATGTACATATTCTTTATCCCCTTACACTGTGTATAAGACAGTAGTTTTGGAATTGTTAGTTCGATTACTTGTTGGTTATTACTGCATTGTCGGATCTAGAAGCACAAGCAGTCGCATTAACATCTGCTAACCATGTGACCATTAACATCTGCTAACCATGTGACCAATAACATCTGCTAACCATGTGACCATTAACATCTGCTAACCATGTGACCATTAACATCTGCTAACCATGTGACCATTAACATCTGCTAACCATGTGACCATTAACATCTGCTAACCATGTGACCATTAACATCTACTAACCATGTGACTAACCATGTGACCATTAACATCTGCTAACCATGTGACCATTAACATCTACTAACCATGTGACCATTAACATCTGCTAACCATGTGACCATTAACATCTACTAACCATGTGACCATTAACATCTACTAACCATGTGACCATTAACATCTGCTAACCATGTGACCATTAACATCTGCTAACCATGTGACCATTAACATCTGCTAACCCTGTGACCATTAACATCTGCTAACCATGTGACCATTAACATCTACTAACCATGTGACCATTAACATCTGCTAACCATGTGACCATTAACATCTGCTAACCATGTGACCATTAACATCTGCTAACCATGTGACCATTAACATCTGCTAACCATGTGACCAATAACATCTGCTAACCATGTGACCAATAACATCTGCTAACCATGTGTATGTGACAAATACAATTTGATTTGATTTGATTTGGTAGCTTCTTGTTGCTGCTGCTGATGCTCTGCATTGAAACACAGTTATTTATTAGTCATTAAACTTCATGGAACACCACTGGTACTAAGACAGCGTACAAAGTGTGCTGGTATGACTGTAGTATGTATAGTAGTGGTATGTTTGTAGTATTTAATATATAGTAGTGGTACGTCTGTAGTATTTCATGTATAGTAGTGGTATGTTTGTAGTATTTCATGTATAGTAGTGGTATGTCTGCAGTATTTCATGTATAGTAGTGGTCTGTCTGTAGTATTTCATGTATAGTAGGGGTATGTCTGTAGTATTTCATGTACAGTAGTGGTATGTTTGTAGTATTTAATATATAGTAGTGGTACGTCTGTAGTATTTCATGTATAGTAGTGGTATGACTGTAGTATGTATAGTAGTGGTATGTTTGTAGTATTTAATATATAGTAGTGGTATGTTTGTCTGTAGTATTTAATATATAGTAGTGGTCTGTCTGTAGTATTTCATGTATAGTAGGGGTATGTCTGTAGTATTTCATGTACAGTAGTGGTATGTTTGTAGTATTTAATATATAGTAGTGGTACGTCTGTAGTATTTCATGTATAGTAGTGGTATGACTGTAGTATGTATAGTAGTGGTATGTTTGTAGTATTTAATATATAGTAGTGGTATGACTGTAGTATTTCATGTATAGTTGTGGTCTGTCTGTAGTATTTCATGTATAGTAGGGGTATGTCTGTAGTATTTCATGTACAGTAGTGGTATGTTTGTAGTATTTCATGTATAGTAGTGGTATGTCTGCAGTATTTCATGTATAGTAGTGGTCTGTCTGTAGTATTTCATGTATAGTAGGGGTATGTCTGTAGTATTTCATGTACAGTAGTGGTATGTTTGTAGTATTTAATATATAGTAGTGGTGTGTTTGTAGTATTTAATATACAGTAGTGGTATGTCTGTAGTATTTCATGTATAGTAGGGGTGACTGTACTGTAGTATTTCATGTATAGTAAATGGTATGACTGTAGTATTTCATTTCATATAGTAGTGGTATGTCTGTAGTATTTCATGTATAGTAGGGGTATGTCTGTAGTATTTCATGTACAGTAGTGGTATGTTTGTAGTATTTAATATATAGTAGTGGTATGTCTGCAGTATTTCATGTAGAGTAGTGGTATGACTGTAGTATTTCATGTATAGTAGTGGTATGACTGTAGTATTTAATGTATAGTAGGGGTCTGTCTGTAGGTAGCATTGCCGACGTCATTTCCGGTCACATCTTGCAGACTTGTTTATGTGTTTCTGTGCGTTTTGTGCATTTTGTTGCCAACCTTATTTTGCTACCTGACAACTTTACGATTTTTACTTTTTAATTACCGTTTATATTTTTGGTTTTTCCCTCACTCAACTTCTTCACTTTGCACGCTTTTTCTGGACGTGGTTCGTCAGGACCTCCACCAGCCGAAGTAATAAAATTAACATGATGCCTTCTAATTGCAGTCGCTGTACTCAGGAGAACGATCGCCTTTCGGCGAGGATAGCTGTGCTACAAGCCCAGCTTCAGACGCAAACGTTAGGCAAGGGTAATTTCAGTGTAGGAAAGGATGAAACAGCGTCTGTGCCACCAGTAAGTACAGATAGTAACGTTAGTATAAATACCCAATCAGCTAGAAAGATGTGTCAGCATTGAGTAATTGTCTCTGGCCCCCTCCCAGTTAGGGGGAGTGATGAGCTCTACAGCAGTCTCACAACTCAATCGCAGGTTGAAAGCAGTTTTCTGCCCCTCCCAAAAGATAGAATTAGATAATTGGCCCTCTTTCTGGGACTCACCCACAAACAGGAGTGACGGACTCCATCCTAGCTGGAGGGATGCGCTGATATTATCTACCAACATAGACAGGGCTCTAACTCCTCTAGCTCCACAATGAGATAGGGTGCAGGCCAGGCAGCAGGCTGTTAGCCAGCCTGCCAGCTTAGTAGAGTCTGCCACTAGGACAGTCAGTGTAGTCAGCACAGCTATCCCCATTGAGACCATGTCTGTGCCTCGATCTAGGTTGGGCAAAAATAAACATGGCGATGTTCGCCTTAGCAATCTCACTAGGATAAAGACCTCCTCCATTCCTGACATTAATGAAAGAGATCCTGATACCTCACATCTCAAAATAGGGCTACTTAATGTTAGATCCCTTACTTCAAAGGCAATTATAGTCAAATATCATAATCCTGATGTGATTGGCCTGACTGAAACATGGCTTTAAGCCTGATGAATTTACTGTGTTAAATGAGGCCTCCTCCTGGCTACACTAGTGACCATATCCCCTGGGCATCCCGCAAAGGCGGAGGTATTGCCAACATTTACGATAGCAAATTTCAATTTACAAAAAAAAAATACATTTTCGTCTTTTGAGCTTCTAGTCATGAAATCTATGCAGCCTACTCAATCACTTTTTATAGCTACTGTTTACAGGCCTCCTGGGCCATATACAGCGTTCCTCATCGAGTTCCCTGAATACCTATCAGACCTTGTAGTCATAGCAGATAATATTCACATTTTTGGTGACTTTAATATACAATACCCTAGATGCAGTTGCACCCCTGTAACGGTTTTCATGAGTCGAAGGAGATGCGGACCAAAACGCTGTGCCGTGGTGGAGATCTTTGTGGGCTATACTCGGCCTTGTCTCAGGATGGTACGTTGGTGGTTGAAGATATCCCTCTTGTGGTGTGGGGGCTGTGCTTTGGCAAAGTGGGTGGGGTTATATCCTTCCTGTTTGGCCCTGTCCGGGGGTATCATCGGATGGGGCCACAGTGTCTCCTGACCCCTCCTGTCTCAGCCTCCAGTATTTATGCTGCAGTAGTTTATGTGTCGGGGGGCTAGGGTCAGTCTGTTATATCTGGAGTACTTCTCCTGTCTTATCCGTTGTCCTGTGTGAATTTAAGTATGCTCTCTCTAATTCTCTCTTTCTCTCTTTCTTTCTCTCTCTCTGAGGACCTGAGCCCTAGGACCATGCTTCAGGACTACCTGGCATGATGACTCCTTGCTGTCCCCAGTCCATCTGGCGGTGCTGCTGCTCCAGTTTCAACTGTTCTGCCTGCGGCTATGGAATCCTGACATGTTCCCTGGACGTGCTACCTGTGCGAGACCTATTATTTGACCATGCTGGTAATTTATGAACATTTGAACATCTTGGCCATGTTCTGTTATAATCTCCACCCGGCACAGCAAGAAGAGGACTGGCCACCCCACATAGCCTGGTTCCTCTCTAGGTTTCTTCCTAGGTTTTGGCCTTTCTAGGGAGTTTTTCCTAGCCACCGTGCTTCTACACCTGCATTGCTTGCTGTTTGGGGTTTTAGGCTGGGTTTCTGTACAGCACTTTGAGATATCAGCTGATGTACGAAGGGCTATATAAATAAATTTGATTTGATTTTGATTTGATTTGAATTCCAGACAAAATCTCGGCCTCTCTGCAGTGCAGGGGCGGTTCCTCCTGCAGCCAGAGGAGGGTTGTTAGTGATTGGAGTCACCTGGGCTCAGGGTATTTAAACTGCTGCTTCACCAATCTCTCTCTCTCTCTCTCTGCTCCTCCAGGTATGATCCTGCTGTGTTTGTTCCTTTGTAGTTTTGTATAGTTTTCACTCAGTCATTCACACACACAGATTCATGCACCCCTGCACTTTACATTTACATTATGATACTTCCACACCTCATTCCTTTTTCTTTGTTTAAAGTGAATGCACCAATAACAAAGAGAGTTCTAAATCTCTCTGCCAATAACAGCTAGTGTTCTGTTTTCCCCTCCCCACTCAGACCACTCCCAGACAGCTAAATTATTGATTGAGAAAGTGTTTTTTTTTGTTAAAAAAAGCCATTTTTGCCCATTTTACAGTTTTTTCCAACTGCTTACACACAAAATCTTTTCATGTCAGACGATTTTTGAAACCTCTCACTCAAAGTGCAAAACTACACCAAATATCCCAAACCATAAGCTATTTCTCAGCCTTTGACTCAGTTGTCAATTGCATAAAACACTTTTTTCAAAACACTACACACAATTCTCTACCTAAAACACAAACATCTAACAGGAAGTGACTTGCTTTCCTTTTCCAAACACAACCAATCAAAATGCTACACTTATTCAACAGGTCACACACACACTCTTCACATGTGCAACACTAATATCTTAACTGATCACCAACCAATCACTGCTTTACTGTAGTATAGGCCTATAAATAGGTCAAAGGTTAGATTACCTGTTTTGAACAATGGATGCCAACAATGGCCAGAGAGCATGAGGAGTAGGAGGGAGAGGAAGAGGAAGAAGAGGACGAGGGCAAAGAAGAGAAGGAAGGAGAGCCATCTCTGATGAGATTAGGGCAACACTTGTTGATCATGTGATCAACCACGGTTTGACCATGAGAGAGGCTGGACTGAGAGTCGAGCCCAACATGAGTCGATTTACAGTGACGTCCATAATTCGAACCTTCAGAAATGAGAACAGGTACGCATCCTCCAACGGCACCGAGTGACGATGGAACAACTTTACTGTCGACCATACAACACATCCTCCAACGGCACCGAGTGACGATGAAACAACTTTACTGTCGACCATACAACACATCCTCCAACGGCACCCCTGTGGCGATGAAACAACTTTACTGTCGACCACACAACACATCCTCCAACGGCACCGAGTGACGATGGAACAACTTTACTGTCGACCACACAACACATCCTCCAACGGCACCGAGTGACGATGAAACAACTTTACTGTCGACCACACAACACATCCTCCAACGGCACCGAGTGACGATGGAACAACTTTACTGTCGACCACACAACACATCCTCCAACGGCACCGAGTGACGATGAAACAACTTACTGTCGACCACACAACGCATCCTCCAACGGCCCCGAGTGACGATGGAACAACTTTACTGTCGACCATACAACACATCCTCCAACGGCACCGAGTGACGATGAAACAACTTTACTGTCGACCACACAACACATCCTCCAACGGCACCGAGTGACGATGGAACAACTTTACTGTCGACCACACAACACATCCTCCAACGGCACCGAGTGACGATGGAACAACTTTACTGTCGACCATACAACGCATCCTCCAACGGCACCGGTGACGATGAAACAACTTTACTGTCGACCATACAACACATCCTCCAACAGCACCGAGTGACGATGAAACAACTTTACTGTCGACCACACAACGCATCCTCCAACGGCACCGAGTGACGATGAAACAACTTTACTGTCGACCACACAACACATCCTCCAACGGCACCGAGTGACGATGGAACAACTTTACTGTCGACCACACAACACATCCTCCAACGGCACCGAGTGACGATGGAACAACTTTACTCTCGACCACACAACGCATCCTCCAACGGCACCGAGTGACGATGGAACAACTTTACTGTCGACCATACAACACATCCTCCAACGGCACCGAGTGACGATGAAACAACTTTACTGTCGACCACACAACGCATCCTCCAACGGCACCGAGTGATTGGGTTTCGATGGAACAACTTTACTGTCGACCACACAACACATCCTCCAACGGCACCGAGTGACGATGGAACAACTTTACTGTCGACCACACAACACATCCTCCAACGGCACCGAGTGACGATGGAACAACTTTACTGTCGACCACACAACACATCCTCCAACGGCACCGAGTGACGATGGAACAACTTTACTGTCGACCACACAACACATCCTCCAACGGCACCGAGTGACGATGAAACAACTTTACTGTCGACCACACAACACATCCTCCAACGGCACCGAGTGACGATGGAACAACTTTACTGTCGACCACACAACACATCCTCCAACGGCACCGAGTGACGATGGAACAACTTTACTGTCGACCATACAACACATCCTCCAACGGCACCGAGTGACGATGGAACAACTTTACTGTCGACCACACAACACATCCTCCAACGGCACCGAGTGACGATGGAACAACTTTACTGTCGACCACACAACACATCCTCCAACGGCACCGAGTGACGATGAAACAACTTTACTGTCGACCACACAACACATCCTCCAACGGCACCGAGTGACGATGAAACAACTTTACTGTCGACCACACAACACATCCTCCAACGGCAACGAGTGACGATGGAACAACTTTACTGTCGACCATACAACACATCCTCCAACGGCACCGAGTGACGATGAAACAACTTTACTGTCGACCACACAACGCATCCTCCAACGGCACCGAGTGACGATGGAACAACTGTTTTTGTCGACCACACAACACATCCTCCAACGGCACCGAGTGACGATGGAACAACTTTACTGTCGACCACACAACACATCCTCCAACGGCACCGAGTGACGATGGAACAACTTTACTGTCGACCATACAACGCATCCTCCAACGGCACCGAGTGACGATGAAACAACTTTACTGTCGACCATACAACACATCCTCCAACAGCACCGAGTGACGATGAAACAACTTTACTGTCGACCACACAACGCATCCTCCAACGGCACCGAGTGACGATGAAACAACTTTACTGTCGACCACACAACACATCCTCCAACGGCACCGAGTGACGATGGAACAACTACTAAACCACACAACACATCCTCCAACGGCACCGAGTGACGATGGAACAACTTTTCGACCACACACGCATCCTCAACGGCAAAGTGACGATGGAACAACTTACTCGACCATACAACACATCCTCCAACGGCACCGAGTGACGATGAAACAACTTACTGTCGACCACACAACGCATCCTCCAACGGCACCGAGTGACGATGGAACAACTTTACTGTCGACCACACAACACATCCTCCAACGGCACCGAGTGACGATGGAACAACCTTTTTGACTGTCGACCATACAACACATCCTCCAACGGCACCGAGTGACGATGGAACAACTTTACTGTCGACCACACAACACATCCTCCAACGGCACCGAGTGACGATGGAACAACTTTACTGTCGACCACACAACACATCCTCCAACGGCACCGAGTGACGATGAAACAACTTTACTGTCGACCACACAACACATCCTCCAACGGCACCGAGTGACGATGGAACAACTTTACTGTCGACCACACAACACATCCTCCAACGGCACCGAGTGACGATGGAACAACTTTACTGTCGACCATACAACACATCCTCCAACGGCACCGAGTGACGATGGAACAACTTTACTGTCGACCACACAACACATCCTCCAACGGCACCGAGTGACGATGAAACAACTTTACTGTCGACCACACAACACATTCTCCAACGGCACCGAGTGACGATGGAACAACTTTACTGTCGACCATACAACACATCCTCCAACGGCACCGAGTGACGATGGAACAACTTTACAAGGTGCCATTTGAGAGAAACTCTGACAGAGTCAAGAATATGCGACATGACTTTGTAGAGGTATGTATGCAACACTACTTCCAGTACTTCAGACCATATTTACTCATCTGTATATCCTTTTGTCTGTTACAGAGAGTATTGGAGCTGGATGCCCATGTCATTCACCTTTAATTTATTAATGTGGATGAGGTTGGCCTTAACCTCACCAAAACCAGGCGCCGCGGAAGAAGTGTAATAGGACAGAAGGCATTTACCAATGTCCCTGGACAGCGTGGGGGTAATATATCTATGTGTGCTGCCATCACTCAAAACGGGGTCCTCCATCACAACGCCACACTGGGTCCGTACAACACCGGCCATATGCTCACTATTCTGGATGCAATTTACACAATGCTTGTCCCTGATCCAGATCAGGAGCCTGCTAGATTTGTGGTTTTATGGGACAATGTTAGTTTTCACCGGGCTGTTTTGGTCCAAAACTGGTTTGCCACCCATCCATAATTTGTAGTTTTGTACTTGCCCCATATTCACCTTTTCTAAATCCCATAGAGGAATCTTTCTCAGCGCTGGAAAGTGTATGATCGCCAACCCTATGCCCGCGTGCTGCTTCTCCAGGCAGGATGCATGTTGGGACATAGAGGTTGCCTCTGTCCTGAGTAATCCAAGATGGCGTAGCAGTCGGACATCTTGTCGTGTCCCTTGTATATATCTTTTTTTTTTTAACTTTTTTTTCTTCGCATATCTTTTAAAACATTTTGCTAAACCTCAACTTCTAAATACTCTCCTGCAACCCGCCTCACCCAATGTAGCTATTTTTCTCTAAAGTACTTATATTTACTTCGGATCCCCTCAACTGAAGCTAGCCAGCTAACTACCAGCTATCAGTCAGCAAACCATTGCTAGCGGTCTTCAGCTAACCGGTCATCAGCTAACCTTTAGCTCGGAAAGCTCTCGCCAGTTCGAACAACGCGACTCTAACCAGAGCATAACGGACCTATTATTTTTATCCCCGGATTCCCACCGCAAACGGAACATTTTCAGCTGGATCTTCACAACTAGCTAACTAGCTAACCGCAAACCCCGGATGATTACTCCTGGCTAGCGTTTCCACCCACTTAGCTTGAAGCTAGCCCGGCCAGAGCTCCTGTGCTACCACCGAAGCATACTCCTGGGCTACAATATCCGGACCCACGACCGGTCTATCGATGTCACCGCATGAAGAGACATAAACAGACTCACCCCATCGCGACGCCCCCCCCAAAGGCTAACTTTCTAGCCCTTGCTATCTCCTTGCTTGCTAATTCGGCCTGCTAACTGCTAGGTTGTTTAGCCCCGGTCCGCTAACTGCTACCTTGTTTAGCCCCGGTCCGCTAACTGCTACCTTGTTTAGCCCCGGCATACTAACTGTTAGCTTGTTAGCACAGGCCTGCTAACCGTCTGAATCGCCGCGTCCCAAACACTCACTGGACCCATATTTACTTTCAATCTCTTTTTGATTTTTAATTTGTTTATACCACACCAATATCTCTACCTGTACATGACCATCTGATCATCTATCACTCCAGTGTTAATCTGCAAAATTGTAATTATTCGCCTACCTCCTCATGCCTTTTGCACACAATGTATATAGACTCCCCTTTTTTTTCTACTGTGTTATTGACTTGTTAATTGTTTATTCCATATGTAACTCTGTGTTGTCTGCTCACACTGCTATGCTTTATCTTGGCCAGGTCGCAGTTGCAAATGAGAACTTGTTCTCAACTAGTCTACCTGGTTAAATAAAGGTGAAATAAAAATAAAAAGGTTGGATACGCCATGCTAGGAGGTACTTCCCTCCATGTGGGGACATAGAGGTTGTCTCTGTCCAAGGTTGGATACTGGGAGATACTTCCCTCCGTGTGGGGACATAGAGGTTGGATACGCCATGCTAGGAGATACTTCCCTCCATGTGGGGACATAGAGGTTGGATACACCATGCTAGGAGATACTTCCCTCCATGTGGGGGCAGAGAGGTTGGATACGCCATGCTAGGAGATACTTCCCTCCATGTGGGGACAGAGAGGTTGGATACGCCATGCTAGGAGATACTTCCCTCCATGTGGGGACACAGAGGTTGGATACACCATGCTAGGAGATACTTCCCTCCATGTGGGGACATAGAGGTTGCCTCTGTCCAAGGTTGGATACGCCATGCTAGGAGATACTTCCCTCCATGTGGGGACATAGAGGTTGCCTCTGTCCAAGGATGGATACTGGGAGATACTTCCCTCCATGTGGGGACATAGAGGTTGTCTCTGTCCAAGGTTGGATACTGGGAGATACTTCCCTCCATGTGGGGACATAGAGGTTGTCTCTGTCCAAGGTTGGATACGCCATGCTAGGAGGTACTTCCCTCCATGTTTGGCAAGAGAAAACGTATCTTGTGATGTTGACGAGGTATTGTGGCCAGACCCAGGCCGGAGAAGAGATGAAGGGTAGCTTAGCACTGGTGACTGCCCACCCCCTACCAATTCCTGGACTGCTACCCCCCCCACCCCCCGGGACCCCACACACACCATTGTGTTGTTTACTGTATTCTAAAGAATATACTTTTGGTTTACATATGTTTATGGTTTTGTTGTATGCTACTGTATGCAACAGTAATGTTTGGCCTACTAAATATTTTCTGTTTCTACATTGCATTGGTGTTTACAGTGTACTTGTTACCCCTCTCAGCAGATTACTTTCACTGTAGAACATTGTAATGAAATGTAGATATAAGCCGATGAAAGACCAAAGAGCTTTAGATTTAGAACAACAGTGTTTACATGGTATATCCAGAAATGTACTATTATGAAAGCAGTGTTTGCCATTTGATGCAAATGCTTCCTTCTGATGTGTGTTTATGGCATTTTGAATGCAGTGTTACATTTTGAAGGAGATGTGAGGCATTTTGCATGCAGTGTTACATTTTGAAGGAGATGTGAGGCATTTTGAATGCAGTGTTACATTTTGAAGGAGATGTGAGGCATTTTGCATTTTGTGTGTGCAGTTTTGGGAATTGTGTGTAGAGATTTGAAAAAAGGAGACAGTTTTGAAAACGTGTGTAAGCAGTTGGAAAAAACTGTAATTGAAATCTATTACAGTAAGGTACTTAATTGTTACAAAATAAATTATTGGATTTGGACATTTTACAAATGGCTGCAGTGAGTCTTGAAAGTGTAACCTGCAGGTGATAACTATGCAGACATTCAATGAATTATCTCCCACACGATGCAAAACCTGCTTTTATCCATGTCAAGTGTGTGTGTGTGTGAGTGTTTTTGTGCGTCACTAAGGAGATGCTGAAGAGAGATTGGACCGGGAACTTTGATTGTGTAAGGATTTTACTGTCAGGAAGAGAAGAAGATGAGGAGGAGAGGAAAGGTACGGATCCGTTTCTGACGCAGACTTCCTCTGTTCCCTCTCTCCCTCCTCTCCACCTCCTCTCCCCCTCCTCTCTCCCTCCTCTCCCCCTCCTCTCCACCTCCTCTCCCTCTCTCCTGATTAATGGCCGAGTCCCTCCATCCTCTGACAGCACAGCGTTGCCAACAAAAACCTCCAGAGATGAGAGTGGCCGCCAATTACCTTCCTCAATAACGTTCGCTCGAAGGCTGAGTGACAGGTCGCTCCACACAGGGCCTGGAGAGACTCAGGGAGGAGAGACATTAAAGCCAGGAGTTCCTGCCTCTCTAAGATATAGGGCCCCTCCACTCCCCCTCTTCTCTACCTACTCTCCCCCTCCTCTCTCTCTCCTCTCCACCTCCTCTCCCCTCCACTCCCCCTCCACCCCCTCTCCTCTCTCCCTCTCCTCTCTCCCTCCGCTCCACCTCTCTCCCTCTCCTCTCTACCTCCTCTCCCTCTTCTCTCCCTCCTCTCCACCTCCTCTCTCCCTCTTCTCTCCCTCTTCTCTCCCTCTTCTCTCTCCCTCTCCACCTCCTCTCTCCCTCCTCTCTCCCTCCTCTCTCCCACCTCTCTCCCTCCTCTCTCCCTCCTCTCTCCCTCCACTCCCCACCTCTCTCTCCCTCCTCTCTCCCTCCTCTCTCCCTCCTCTCCACCTCCTCTCTTCCTCCTCTCCACCTCCTCACCCTCTCCTCTCTCCCTTCTCTCCACCTCCTCTCTCCCTCCTCTCCACCTCCTCTCCACTGCGGTGGACACAAATGCACAGATGAAAAAGCGACCCCTCAGAAAACCTTGAGAGGAAATGTGCACAATGCCATCAATAAGAGCAGATTACTTTTTATTATATATATATCTGACGATAGGAGGGCTGAACAGATATAAGCCTCAGTCTTTAGGAGCTCTGGCCTAGGGACTTCTCTCTCTCTCTCCCTCTCTTAATCCCTCCCTGTCCTCTCCCTTAATTCGGGGCCATATTATTTGGAGCATCCCTCTAAGATAGAGGGTAGATAAGTGAGGCCTGCCTGCAGGAGAGCTGGTTGGCTTCAAACATGCATTACCCATGATGCCTCTCCTGTCTGCTCAGCATTCACTGAGAAAGAACCTATCACAGAATCCCACAACAATCCTACTGACAGGTGAACACAGGTAAGATAACTATAGTTTTAAAGAATACAATGGAAAAAGAAAATGCATTTTCACATTCATCCTTTAACAAACCTCCCAGTATTCCCTGTTTTAACAAACCTCCCAGTATTCCCTGTTTTAACAAACCTCCCAGTATTCCCTGTTTTAACAAACCTCCCAGTATTCCCTGTTTTAACAAACCTCCCAGTATTCCCTATTTTAACAAACCTCCCAGTATTCCCTGTTTTAACAAACCTCCCAGTATTCCCTGTTTTAACAAACCTCCCAGTATTCCCTGTTTTAACAAACCTCCCAGTATTCCCTGTTTTAACAAACCTCCCAGTATTCCCTGTTTTAACAAACCTCCCAGTTTCCCTAACAAACCTCCCAGTATTCCCTGTTTTAACAAACCTCCCAGTATTCCCTGTTTTAACAAACCTCCCAGTATTCCCTGTTTTAACAAACCTCCCAGTATTCCCTGTTTTAACAATTCCTCAAACCTCCCAGTATTCCCTGTTTTAACAAACCTCCCAGTATTCCCTGTTTTAACAAACCTCCCAGTATTCCCTGTTTTAACAAACCTCCCAGTATTCCCTGTTTTAACAAACCTCCCAGTATTCCCTGTTTTAACAAACCTCCCAGTATTCCCTGTTTTAACAAACCTCCCAGTATTCCCTGTTTTAACAAACCTCCCAGTATTCCCTGTTTTAACAATGCTCTAGAAAGCAGTTACAAACCGGTTTCTGTTTTTAAAAAGGTTCCTTTTAAATCATGAGGCATTGTCCTGATCTTTTACTGTGGAGGAGGAAAATGTCTTTGATATTTGTTCTTACATCCTCGTTGTTTATTTTCAGGTTCCTGTGTCTCCCTTTAATCTCTCAGCTGAGAAAAGCAGCTTCTCCTTCCTCAGAAACCCCTCCCCTTCCTCAGAAACACCTCTTCTTCCCCAGAAACCCCTCCCCTTCCTCAGAAACACCTCTTCTTCCTCAGAAACACCTATTCTTCCTCAGAAACACCTCTTCTTCCTCAGAAACACCTCTTCTTTCTCAGAAACACCTCTTCTTCCTCAGAAACACCTCTTCTTCCTCAGAAACACCTCCCCTTCCTCAGAAACACCTCTTCTTCCTCAGAAACACCTCTTCTTTCTCAGAAACACCTCTTCTTCCTCAGAAACACCTCCCCTTTCTCAGAAACACCTCTTCTTCCTCAGAAACCCTCCCCCCCCTCCTTCCTCAGAAACCCCTCCCCTTCCTCAGAAACCCCTCTTCTTTCTCAGAAACACCTATTCTTCCTCAGAAACCCCTCCCCTTCCTCAGAAACCCCTCCCCTTCCTCAGAAACACCTCTTCTTTCTCAGAAACACCTATTCTTCCTCAGAAACACCTCCCCTTTCTCAGAAACATCTCTTCAAATCAATTCAAATCAAATTTATTTATATAGCCCTTTGTACATCA
>NC_056457.1:37258654-37261154 GCF_018296145.1 Oncorhynchus tshawytscha | reverse complement strand
GCAGTTAGGCAAACAGACAGACAGGACAGACAGACACATGCAGTTAGGCAAACAGACAGACAGGACAGACAGACACATGCAGTTAGGCAAACAGACAGACAGGACAGACAGACACATGCAGTTAGGCAAACAGACAGACAGGACAGACAGACACATGCAGTTAGGCAAACAGACAGACAGTTTCTAGTCAATATATATATAGTTTTTATATATCCTCTTCAAAATTCATTCAAGAATTCATAACAAGGCTTTCAGTTTTTAGAACTGCAAGACTATTGTGCCCAAAATGGAGGACAGAATTGCTATTGGATCTATATACTTAAAATGTCACGAATATCTATTTGGAAAGATTTCATATTTTTTGCCAATTGAAACCACTTCTATGACCCCCAACTAAGTATCTTCCTGTAGTCAGACAGACATAGTTATGCAGACAGTTATTTCACATTGTAAGTGATTTAACAGACTCTCTGTTCCACTACAGTAGTGAGTCATTCAGCAGACTCTCTGATCCAGAGACACTACAGTAGTGAGTCATTTAGCAGAATCTCTGATCCAGAGACACTACAGTAGTGAGTCATTTAGCAGACTCTCTGATCCAGAGCCACTTACAGTAGTGAGTCATATAACAGACTCTGATCCAGAGACACTACAGTAGTGAGTCATTTACCAGACTCTCTGATCCACTACAGTAGTGAGTCATTTAGCAGACTCTCTGATCCACTACAGTAGTGAATCATTTAGCAGACTCTCTGATCCAGAGCCACTACAGTAGTGAGTCATTTAACAGTATGTCTAACTGTCTGTGAGTGGATCTGTCTGTCTGTCTGTCTGTCTGTCTGTCTGTCTGTCTGTCTGTCTGTCTGTCTGTCTGTCTGTCTGTCTGTCTCTGAAGCAAGCTCTGAAGCAAGCTTCCAGAAAATTGGAACGGAAATGGCGCCACACCAAACTGGAAGTCTTCCGACTAGCTTGGAAAGACAGTACCGTGCAGTACCGAAGAGCCCTTACTGCTGCTCGATCATCCTATTTTTCTAACTTAATTGAGGAAAATAAGAACAATCCGAAATTCCTTTTTGATACTGTCGCAAAGCTAACTAAAAAGCAGCATTCCCCAAGAGAGGATGACTTTCACTTTAGCAGTGATAAATTCATGAACTTCTTTGAGGAAAAGATTATGATTATTAGAAAGCAAATTACGGACTCTTCTTTAAACCTGCGTATTCCTCCAAACCTCAGTTGTCCTGAGTCTGCACAACTCTGCCAGGACCTAGGATCAAGAGAGACGCTCAAGTGTTTTAGTACTATATCTCTTGACACAATGATGAAAATAATCATGGCCTCTAAACCTTCAAGCTGCATACTGGACCCTATTCCAACTAAACTACTGAAAGAGCTGCTTCCTGTGCTTGGCCCTCCTATGTTGAACATAATAAACGGCTCTCTATCCACTGGATGTGTACCAAACTCACTAAAAGTGGCAGTAAGCCCCTCTTGAAAAAGCCAAACCTTGACCCAGAAAATATAAAAAACTATCGGCCTATATCGAATCTTCCATTCCTCTCAAAAATTTTAGAGAAGGCTGTTGCTCAGCAACTCACTGCCTTCCTGAAGACAAACAATGTATACGAAATGCTTCAGTCTGGTTTTAGACCCCATCATAGTACTGAGACGGCACTTGTGAAGGTGGTAAATTACATTTTAATGGCATCGGACCGAGGCTCTGCATCTGTCCTCGTGCTCCTAGACCTTAGTGCCGCTTTTGATACCATCGATCACCACATTCTTTTGGAGAGATTGGAAACCCAAATTGGCCTACACGGACAAGTTCTGGCCTGGTTTAGATCTTATCTGTCGGAAAGATATCAGTTTGTCTCTGTGAATGGTTTGTCCTCTGACAAATCAACTGTAAATTTCGGTGTTCCTCAAGGTTCCGTTTTAGGACCACTATTGTTCTCACTATATATTTTACCTCTTGGGGATGTTATTCGAAAACATAATGTAAACTTTCACTGCTATGCGGATGACACACAGCTGTACATTTCAATGAAACATGGTGAAGCCCCAAAATTGCCCTCGCTAGAAGCATGTGTTTCAGACATAAGGAAGTGGATGGCTGCAAACTTTCTACTATTAAACTCGGACAAAACAGAGATGCTTGTTCTAGGTCCCAAGAAACAAAGAGATATTCTGTTGAATCTGACAATTAATCTTAATGGTTGTACAGTCGTCTCAAATAAAACTGTGAAGGATCTCGGCGTTACTCTGGACCCTGATCTCTCTTTTGAAGAACATATCAAGACCATTTCAAGGACATCTTTTTTCCATCTACGTAACATTGCAAAAATCAGAAACTTTCTGTCCAAAAATGATGCAGAAAAAATTAATCCATGCTTTTGTCACTTCTAGGTTAGACTACTGCAATGCTCTATTTTCCGGCTACCCGGATAAAGCACTAAATAAACTTCAGTTAGTGCTAAATACGGCTGCTAGAATCCTGACT
>NC_056457.1:37226154-37253654 GCF_018296145.1 Oncorhynchus tshawytscha | reverse complement strand
CTACCATTAGTTGTGTAATTGTAACACAGCTACAGTTGGTCTGTTAAAGAGCTCTACCACTAGTTGTGTAATTGTAACACAGCTACTGTTGGTCTGTTAAAGAGCTCTACCACTAGTTGTGTAATTGTAACACAGCTACAGTTGGTCTGTTAAAGAGCTCTACCATTAGTTGTGTAATTGTAACACAGCTACAGTTGGTCTGTTAAAGAGCTCTACCACTAGTTGTGTAATTGTAACACAGCTACAGTTGGTCTGTTAAAGAGCTCTACCACTAGTTGTGTAATTGTAACACCTTGCTACAGTTGGTCTGTTAAAGAGCTCTACCATTAGTTGTGTAATTGTAACACAGCTACAGTTGGTCTGTTAAAACCTGTTAAGCCTCCCCTACTTTTTCGGAAATTCTGTTAAAAATCGCGCAACATTTTGGCGTCCTGCTACTCAGGCCAGGAATATAGTATATGCATATGATTAGTATGTGTGTATAGAAAACACTCAGACGTTTCCAAAACTGTTTAAATCACGGCTGTGACTATAACAGAACGTCTGTTTCATCGAAAAGCGCAGGAAAATCTGATCACTGGAGATGGAAAAAAATATCCATGCGCCACTCCCAGGAATTGTTAAAGGTGAACCGTATTAAATGAGGCCGAGCTTGCAGTACCTACAGCTTCCACAGGATGTATAGAGTCTCCTCATTTGATTCTGATTTGATTCTTGGTAGATCCGACCAAAGGGAACCGATTCCTCCGACCACCGACCTGAGGCATTGTCTCTGTGTTTTTCAGGACATTTTTCCACACGGCCAACTATCGAATTTACATCGCTCCTGATGATTTTTATAGCTTATTAACGTGTAGTTATACCTAAAGTTGCATTAGAAAGGTATTTCAAGTGTTTTGTGAAAGTTTATCGTCGAATTTGTAACTTTTAAAAATGACGTTACGTTATGAAACGCTATTTTTTCCGTTTATCACACAGTCTTCATAGATCGATATCTAGGCTATATATGGACCGATTTAATCCAAAAAAAAGACCCAGTATTGATTATGGGACATCAAGGTGTGCCAAGAAAGAAGATGGTCAAAGGTAATGAATGTTTTATATTTTATTGTGCGGTTTGTGTAGCGCTGACTATGCTAATTCTTTTGTTTACATCCCCTACGGGTCTTTTGGGGTGTTGCATGCTATCAGATAATAGCTTCTCATGCTTTCGCCGAAAAGCATTTTAAAAATCTGACTCGGTGGCTAGATTCACAATGGCTGTAGCTTTATTTCAATACCAAGCATGTGTATTTTAATGAACGTTTGCATTTTAACTTATACTATTAGCGTGTAGCGTAGCGCATGTGCATTTCCAGAGCTCTAGGTGGGACGTCTGCGTCTCAAGTAGGCTCAAGAGGTAGAGCTCTACCATTTTGAAAACCAACCAATTTCAAATAGTTGTAATATAATGTTTTTGGAGGCAGGACGTGTGCTTATATCAGACCCCATACATGTACTTGGATCCGAAGGAAATATAAGAAGCCATTAGGCCATCGTTTGACTTGATTGGGGAAGCCTGTTTCATAGACTATATTTCTATGGGTCTGAACAGCCAGCTGAGATACATTAAGCCTGGGGGAAGGAACCCATCCATTTCCCAGGGGCAATTAATTATTCAATTAAAACTGATAACCGGTAGTCTCTGAGGGATATGATGTCAATTAATATTCAGATGGAATGTTGTTTCGAATCAAAACAGAAAATATTGTTTTGTAGATTGGAGTAGGCCTCGGTAGACTTTGATGGTCTCAGACAATATCCCCCATCTCCCTGTTGTGTAGGATCTCAACGTGATACGTTTTGGAAAGCTTTAGAAATGACAGAACAATGAGGGGAAAAAAGACGAAAAAAAGGATTCTCAATCAAAATGGCGGCTATCTGAGAATTCATCTCAGCAGTTTCTAAAAGCTAAATTAGACCCATGGTCACCATTTAGATTAGAACATCCAGAGGCTGGTTAAGTGGTAGGGGTCTGTATCTGAACCAGGGCAGTCACAACTAAGTAGATATCTGGGATAGGTAGAGGGGTCTAATAGAACATGATGGGTATCGTAATTGCGTGACGAACTTCATTGATCTGAGATTTAGGGGCCAGGCGGTGTTAAATAGTTCAGCCAGGATAATAGGTTCTAATATTGATTGGCCGTCTGCTGGGATGTGTAAACAAAACATTTCCCAACAGAGAGAACACACCAACTGCTTCCCAAATGGGTCCCTGTTCCCTATATAGTGCACTACTTTAGACCTGATACCAAATGGGTCCCTGTTCCCTATATAGTGCACTACTTTAGACCTGATACCAAATGGGAACCTGTTCCCTATATAGTGCACCACTTTAGACCTGATACCAAATGGGTCCCTGTTCCGCATATAGTGCACTACTTTAGACCTGATACCAAATGGGACCCTGTTCTCTAAATCAGTGGTCACCAACCATTTCTGAGTGAAGATCACTTTCGCAGTCAAAAAGCAAGCTGAGATTTACCGCTCAGACTTCTCTTTACATTACCATAGGAATGGGGTTTGTGCAGTTGGCCTAATACATTACCATAGGAATGGGGTTTGTGCAGTTGGCCTAATACATTACCATAGGAATGGGGTTTGTGCAGTTGGCCTAATAGATTAGCATAGCATTTTGGACTATATGTCTGGCCTAATACATTAGCATAGCATTTTGGACTATATGTCTGGCCTAATACATTAGCATAGCATTTTGGACTATATGTCTGGCCTAATACATTAGCATAGCATTTTGGACTATATGTCTGGCCTAATACATTAGCATAGCATTTTGGACTATATGTCTGGCCTAATACATTAGCATAGCATTTTGGACTATATGTCTGGCCTATTGTTCCTCTCAGACCAGATTGTATTTCAAAACTTAAGGTTTGATAACAAAATAGATTTTTGGTGTACAACTTGCGAAGCACAACTGAGTAAATAAATAAATAAATAAGTGAATTAATTCATGAATAAATAAATACATTGAAATACATTGCTTTCGGAAAGTATTCAGACACCTTGACTTTTTCCACATTTTTGTTACATTACAGACTTTTTTCTAAAACTGTTTAAATAAAACAAATCCTCAGCAATCTACACACAATACCCATAATGCCAAAGTGGAAACAGGTTTCTATTCAGCCCCTTTGCTATGAGACTCGAAATTGAGCTCAGGTGCATTCTGTTTCCATTGAGCATCCTTGAGATGTTTCCACAACTTGATTGGAGACCACCTGTGGTAAATTCAATTGATTGGACATGATTTGGAAAGGCACACACCTGGCTATGTAAGGTCCCACAGTTGACAGTGTATGTCAGAACAAAAACTAACCCTTGGGGTCAAAGGAATTGTCTGTAGAGCTCCGAGACAAGAGTGTGTTTAAGCACATATGTGGGGAAAGGGACCAAAACATTTTTACAGCATTGAAGGTCCCCAAAAACACAGTGACCTCCATCATTCTTAAACGGAAGAAATTTGGAACCACAAAGACTCTTCATAGAGCTGGCCTTCCGGCCAATCTAAGCAATCGGGAGAGAAGGGCCTTGGTCAACGAGATGACCAAGAGCCTGATGGTCACCTTGACAGAGCTCCAGAGTTCCTCTGTGGAGATCATCACTGCAGCACTCCACCAATCAGACCTTAATGGGAGGTTGGCCAGATGGAAGCCACTCCTCAGTAAAAGGAACATGGAAGCCCACTTGAGTTTGCCAAAAGTCCCAGACCCTCAGACCATGAGAAACAAGATTAACTTTTTCTTCAACTTTGGCCTAAATGCCAAGTGTCACGTCTGGAGGAAACCTGGCATCATCCCTACGGTGAAGCATGGTGGTGGTAGCGTCATGCTGTGGGGATGTTTTTCATCAACAGGGACTGGGAAACTATTCAGAATTGAGGGAAAGATGAACAGAGCAAAGTACAAAGAGATCCCTGATGAAAACATGCTCAAAAGCTCTCAGGACCTCAGACTGGTGCAAAGGTTCACCTTCCAACAGGACAACAACCCTAAACACACAGCCAAGACAATGCAAGAGTGGCTTCTGGACAAATCTCTGAATGTCCTTGATTGGCCCGACCAGAGCCCTGACTTGAACCAGATTCGAACATCTCTGCAGAGACCTGAAAATAACTGTCCAGCGACGCTCCCCATCCAACCTGACAGAGCTTGAGAGGACATGCAGAGAAGAATGGGAGAAACTCCCCAAATACAGGTGTTGCCAAGCTTGTTTTGTCATACCCAAGAAGACTCAAGGCGGTAATCGCTGCCTCACCTAAAGTCCATTCTGGTGTGGAGCTGCTTCGTACCACCAAGCACTAACAGGATAACGTGTGAAATGCTTGATAATGTACATGATATCAACAGAGAGGTATATTTTCTGGGTGATTTAAATATTGACTGGCTCTCATCAAGCTGCCCTCTCGACAAAATTCTTCAAACTGTAACCAGTGCCTGCAACCTGGTTCAGATTATCAGTCAACCTACCAGGGTAGTTACAAACAGCATGATAATGAAATCATTAACATGTATTGATCACATCTTTACTAACACTGCAGAAATGTGCTTTAAAGCAGTATCCAGATCCATCAGATGTAGTGATCACAATATAATAGCCATATCTAGGAAAGCCAAAGTTCCAAATGCTGGGCCTAATATAGTGTATGAGGTCAGGCTGGTTCTAATATAGTGTATAAGAGGTCAGGCTGGTTCTAATATAGTGTACAAGAGGTCAGGCTGGTTCTAATATAGTGTACAAGAGGTCAGGCTGGTTCTAATATAGTGTACAAGCGGTACAATACGTTTTGTAGTGATTCATATGTTGATGATGTAAATAATGTGTTGGTCTGTGGTGAGTAATGAGGAGCAACACTGATGCTGCACTTGACACATTTATGACATTTCCTATTCCAGTTACTAATAAGCACCCATTAACTGTAAAATGTAAAAACTGTTAAATCCCCATGGATTGATGAGGAATTGGAAAATGTTATGGTTGAGAGGGATGAGGCAAAAGGAATGACAAGTACGTCTGGCTGTACAATTTATTAGCTATTGTACTGCAAACTAAGAAATAATTTGACAAAATAAACTATACTAGGAAACAAAAACAAATAATACAGTATAAAGAATGAAAAGTAAAAGGTTTTGGAGCTTAAATTGCATTTTGGGAAAAAAGGCAAACTTGACTTCATTCATTAATATCAGCTCAATCATCACAAAACTGTCTTACAGAACACAGAGAGGGTTCTAAATGGAATCCTATCCAACATAGTCCAGGTAGAGGCAGGAATTCCCCAGGGCAGCTGTATAGGCCCCTTACTTATTTCAATCTTTACTAATGACAAGCCACTGGCTTGGAGTAAAGCACTATACATGTCAGCTACTGCAGCAACTAAAATTACTGCAACACTTAACAAAGAGCTGCATTTCATTTCAGAATGGGTGGCAAGGAATACGTTAGTCCTAAATATATGGCCCTTAAAAGTACTCGGAGAGCTAACATTAATGAAATACCTAGTCAGTATCTCATGAGTGAAAGTGGAAGAGAGATTGACATCATCACTGCTTGTTTTTGTAACAGGTGTGACAAGCTGAATCAGACACCCATGCAAACTCCACTAGACATGCCACCAGAGGTCTCTTCACAATCTCCAAGTCCAAAACAGACTATGGGAGGCACACAGAACTACATAGAGCCATGACTACATGGAACTCTATTCCACATCAGGTAACATCAAACACCTTATGGAACAGCAGGGACGAAGAGACAAACACTCAGGTACAGATGGAGGGATACACACAAAAACGCGAGCAGGCTACACACGGACATTGAAATAACATTGAATGGTGGTTTTATACATTTTGTATTGTAGACATGAGGTGATAAGAATGTTATGTGATGTTCTGTTCTATCTTTTATAAGTGCCTTAATGTGTTTGGAGCCCAGGAAGAGTAGCTGCTGCATTGGCAGGAACTAACGGGGATCCATAATAAACCCCAGGAAGAGTAGCTGTTGCCTTGGCAGGAACTGATGGGGATCAATAATAAACCCCAGGAAGAATAGCTGCTGTCTTGAAAGGAACTAATGGAGATCCATAATAAACCACAGGAAGATTAGCTGCTGCCTTGACAGGAACTAATGGGGATCCATAATAAACCACAGGAAGATTAGCTGCTGCCCTGACAGGAACTAATGGGGATCGATAACAAACCACAGGATGAGTAGCTGCTGCCTTGGCAGGAACTAATGGGGATCCATAATAAACCCCAGGAAGAGTAGCTGCTGCCTTGGCAGGAACTAACGGGGATCCATAATAAACCCCAGGAAGAGTAGCTGCTGCCTTGGCAGGAACTAACGGGGATCCATAATAAACCCCAGGAAGAGTAGCTGCTGCCTTAGCAGGAACTAACAGGGATCCATAATAAACCCCAGGAACTAATGTGGATCCATAATAAACACCAGGAAGAGTAGCTGCTACCTTGGCAGGAACTAATTGGGATCCTTAATAAACCCCAGGAAGAGTAGCTGCTACCTTGGCAGGAACTAATTGGGATCCTTAATAAACCACAGGATGAGTAGCTGCTGCCCAGGAACTAATGGGGATCCATAATAAACCCCAGGAAGAGTAGCTGCTGTCTTGAAAGGAACTAATGGGGATCCATAATAAACCCCAGGAAGAGTAGCTGCTGCCTTGACAGGAACTAATGGGGATCCATAATAAACCCTAGCTGCTGCCCTGACAGGAACTAATGGGGATCGATAACAAACCACAGGATGAGAGCTGCTTTAAACAATGGGGATCCATAATAAACCCCAGGAAGAGTAGCTGCTGCCTTGGCAGGAACTTATCCATAATAAACCCCAGGAAGAGTAGCTGCTGCCTTGGCAGGAACTAACGTCCATAATAAACCCCAGGAAGAGTAGCTCTTTAACAGAACTAACAGGGATCCATAATAAACCCCAGGAACTAATGTGTTACCCCAGGAAGAGTACCTACAGGAACTAACCATAATAAACCCCAGGAAGAGTAGGTAGAGCTCTTTAATAAACCACAGGATGAGTAGCTGCTGCCCTGACAGGAACTAATGGGGATCCATAATAAACCCCAGGAAGAGTAGCTGTGTTGACAGGAACTAATGGGAATCCTTAATAAACCCTGTGTTACAATTACACAACTAGTGGTAGAGCTCTTTAACAGACCAACTGTAGCTGTGTTACAATTACACAACTAGTGGTAGAGCTCTTTAACAGACCATAATAAAGCCCAGGAACTAATGGGGATCCATAATAAACCCCAGGAACTAATGGGGATCCATAATAAACCCCAGGAACTAATGGGAATCCGAAATAAACCCCAGGAACTAATGGGGATCTGTAATAAACCCCAGGAACCAATGGGGATCCGTAATAAACCCCAGGAACTAATGGGCATGCATAATAAACCCCAGGAAGAGTAGCTGTCGCGTTGGCAGGAACTAATGGGGATCCATAATAAACCCCAGGAACTAATGGGGATCCATAATAAACCCCAGGGACTAATGGGGCTCCATAATAAACCCCAGGAAGAGTAGCTGCTGCCTTGGCAGGAACTAACGGGGATCCATAATAAACCCCAGGAAGAGTAGCTGCTGCCTTGGCAGGAACTAACGGGGATCCATAATAAACTCCAGTAACTGACAGGGATCCATAATAAACCCCAGGAAGAGTAGCTGCTGCCTTGACAGGAACTAATGGGGATCCATAATAAACCCCAGGATCTAATGGGGATCCATAATAAACCCCGAAACTAATGGGGATCCATAATGAATCCCAGGAACTAATGGGGATCCATAATAAACCCCAGGAACTAATGGGGATCCATAATAAACCCCATGAACTAATGGGGATCCATAATAAACCCCAGGAACTAATGGGGATCCACAATAAACCCCAGGAACTAATGGGGATCCATAATAAATCCCAGGAAGAGTAGCTGTCGCATTGGCAGGAACTAATGGGGATCCATAATAAACCCCAGGAACTAATGGGGATCCATAATAAACCCCAGGAACTAATGGGGATCCATAATAAACCCCAGGAAGAGTAGCTGTCACGTTTGCAGGAACTAATGGGGATCCATAATAAACCCCAGGAACTAATGGGGATCCGTAATAAACCCCAGGAAGAGTAGCTGTCGCATTGGCAGGAACTAATGGGGATCCATAATAAACCCCAGGAACTAATGGGAATCCGTAATAAACCCCAGGAACTAATGGGGATCCGTAATAAACCCCAGGAACCAATGGGGATCTGTAATAAACCCCAGGAACTAATGGGGATCTGTAATAAACCCCAGGAACTAATGGGGATCTGTAATAAACCCCAGGAACTGACGGGGATCCATAATAAACCCGAGGAAGAGTAGCTGCTGCCTTGGTAACAAGAACTAATGGAGATCCATAATAAACCCCAGGAAGAGTAGCTGCTGCCTTGACAGGAACTAATTGGGATCCATAATAAACCACAGGAAGAGTAGCTGCTGCCTTGACAGGAACTAATGGGGATCCATAATAAACCCCAGGATCTAATGGGGATCCATAATAAACCCCAGGAACTAATGGGGATCCATATTAAACCCCAGGATCTAATGGGGATCCATAATAAACCCCGGGAACTAATGGGGATCCATAATAAACCCCAGGAACTAATGGGGATCCATAATAAACCCCAGGAAGAGTAGGTGTCACCTTGGCAGGAACTAATGGGGATCCATAATAAACCCCAGGAACTAATGGGGATCCATAATAAACCCCGGGAACTAATGGGGATCCATAATAAACCCCAGGAACTAATGGGAATCCGTAATAAACCCCAGGAACTAATGGGGATCCATAATAAACCCCAGGAACTAATGGTGATCCATAATAAACCCCAGGAACTAATGTGGATCCATAATAAACACCAGGAAGAGTAGCTGCTACCTTGGCAGGAACTAATTGGGATCCTTAATAAACCACAGGATGAGTAGCTGCTGCCCTGACAGGAACTAATGGGGATCCATAATAAACCCCAGGAAGAGTAGCTGCTGCCTTGACAGGAACTAATGGGAATCCTTAATAAACCCTGTGTTACAATTACACAACTAGGGGTAGAGCTCTTTAACAGACCATAATAAAGCCCAGGAACTAATGGGGATCCATAATAAACCCCAGGAACTAATGGGGATCCATAATAAACCCCAGGAACTAATGGGAATCCGAAATAAACCCCAGGAACTAATGGGGATCTGTAATAAACCCCAGGAACCAATGGGGATCCGTAATAAACCCCAGGAACTAATGGGCATGCATAATAAACCCCAGGAAGAGTAGCTGTCGCGTTGGCAGGAACTAATGGGGATCCATAATAAACCCCAGGAACTAATGGGGATCCATAATAAACCCCAGGGACTAATGGGGCTCCATAATAAACCCCAGGAAGAGTAGCTGCTGCCTTGGCAGGAACTAACGGGGATCCATAATAAACCCCAGGAAGAGTAGCTGCTGCCTTGGCAGGAACTAACGGGGATCCATAATAAACTCCAGAAGAGTAGCTGCAGTAACTGACAGGGATCCATAATAAACCCCAGGAAGAGTAGCTGCTGCCTTGACAGGAACTAATGGGGATCCATAATAAACCCCAGGATCTAATGGGGATCCATAATAATCCCCAAACTAATGGGGATCCATAATGAATCCCAGGAACTAATGGGGATCCATAATAAACCCCAGGAACTAATGGGGATCCATAATAAACCCCATGAACTAATGGGGATCCATAATAAACCCCAGGAACTAATGGGGATCCACAATAAACCCCAGGAACTAATGGGGATCCATAATAAACCCCAGGAAGAGTAGCTGTCGCATTGGCAGGAACTAATGGGGATCCATAATAAACCCCAGGAACTAATGGGGATCCATAATAAACCCCAGGAACTAATGGGGATCCATAATAAACCCCAGGAAGAGTAGCTGTCACGTTTGCAGGAACTAATGGGGATCCACAATAAACCCCAGGAACTAATGGGGATCCATAATAAACCCCAGGAAGAGTAGCTGTCGCATTGGCAGGAACTAATGGGGATCCATAATAAACCCCAGGAACTAATGGGAATCCGTAATAAACCCCAGGAACTAATGGGGATCCGTAATAAACCCCAGGAACCAATGGGGATCTGTAATAAACCCCAGGAACTAATGGGGATCTGTAATAAACCCCAGGAACTAATGGGGATCTGTAATAAACCCCAGGAACTGACGGGGATCCATAATAAACCCGAGGAAGAGTAGCTGCTGCCTTGGTAACAAGAACTAATGGAGATCCATAATAAACCCCAGGAAGAGTAGCTGCTGCCTTGACAGGAACTAATTGGGATCCATAATAAACCACAGGAAGAGTAGCTGCTGCCTTGACAGGAACTAATGGGGATCCATAATAAACCCCAGGATCTAATGGGGATCCATAATAAACCCCAGGAACTAATGGGGATCCATATTAAACCCCAGGATCTAATGGGGATCCATAATAAACCCCGGGAACTAATGGGGATCCATAATAAACCCCAGGAACTAATGGGGATCCATAATAAACCCCAGGAAGAGTAGGTGTCACCTTGGCAGGAACTAATGGGGATCCATAATAAACCCCAGGATCTAATGGGGATCCATAATAAACCCCGGGAACTAATGGGGATCCATAATAAACCCCAGGAACTAATGGGAATCCGTAATAAACCCCAGGAACTAATGGGGATCCATAATAAACCCCAGGAACTAATGGGGATCCATAATAAACCCCAGGAACTAATGGGGATCCATAATAAACCCCAGGAACTAATGGGGATCCATAATAAACCCCAGGAACTAATGGGGATCCATAATAAACCCCGGGAACTAATGGGGATCCATAATAAACCCCAGGAACTAATGGGAATCCGTAATAAACCCCAGGGACTAATGGGGATCCATAATAAACCTCAGGAAGAGTTAAGGATCTGAATACTTCTGTAAATGTGATATTTCTACTTTTAGTACATTTGCAAACATTTCTAAATGTGTAGATTGATGAGGGGGAAAAATAAACAATCCATTTTATTATAAGGCTGTAACAAAATATGGAAAAAGTCAAGGGGTCTGAATACTTTCCGAATACACTGTAATATAACAGGCTTTAAAATTCAATATTTGTACTAATTTTAAGTTTAAATTAAGATGGAACGACCCAAATATCAATAAATATAACAGCAGGGGCCGGTCCTTATTGAGTAGCGTCACATCGTATCATTTTTGTAGTATGTGTCTCACATCATTAGGGTCTGTGTATCTCTCTGCATTAAGGCTTAGCCTGGCTCACTTTCCCACTGGCACATGTATATTAATGAGCCCCTTTGAGACAACAACACAGAAAGATATCATTCATTTATCTTGCTTTTGTTGCGCCCTGGATATTTAAATCCAACTGGAAACAGAAATTAAATCCAACAGCGCATTTATTCACTTTTTAAAATAAATGTTATTACATTATTAAAAGCATCACTCTGTTTTCTGTGTATCTTCTCTACGACTCTTTGTGGAATACGGCTATTTTCAATACTCATAAAGACTCATTTACATTTTGCTTTTCAAAGTAGAAATGTCATCATAACATAAAGATCTATGAATGCATGTCTGACTTCTTCTTTAAAGTGATGACAGCACGGTGTGTGTGATTCCCCTACCTAATGAAATAATACATCCATCGCTATAGATTAAGACAATCCATTAAAGAATTTAACAGAGAGAGAGAGAGAGAGAGAGAGAGAGAGAGAAACAGAGAGTAACAGAGAGTAACAGAGAGAGAGAGAGAGAGTAACAGAGAGAGAGAGAGAGAGAGAGAGAGAGTAACAGAGAGAGAGAGAGAGAGAGAGAGTAGAGAGAGAGAGAGAGAGAGTAACAGAGAGTAACAGAGAGAGAGAGAGAGAGAGAGAGAGAACAGAGAAGAGAGAGAGAGAGAGAGAGAGTAACAGAGAGAGAGAGAGAGAGTAACAGAGAGAGAGAGAGAGAGAGAGCAGAGAGAGAGAGTAACAGAGAGAGAGAGAGAGAGTATAGAGAGAGAGTAAAGAGATAGAGAGATAGAGATAGAGAGAGAAGGGGCAGAGATAGAGAGAGAGAGGATAGAGAGAGAAGGGCAGATAGAGAGAGAAGGGGCAGATAGAGAGAGGGGGCAGATAGAGAGAGAGAAGGGGCAGATAGAGAGAGAAGGGGCAGATAGAGAGAGAGAAGGGGCAGATAGAGAGAGAGAAGGGGCAGATAGAGAGAGAGAAGGGACAGATAGAGAGAGAGCACAGATAGACAGACAGACAGACAGATAGACAGACAGACAGACAGACAGACAGACAGACAGACAGACAGACAGACAGACAGACAGACAGACAGACAGACAGACAGACAGACAGACAGACAGACAGACAGACAGACAGACAGACAGACAGACAGACAGACAGACAGACAGAGGGGTATACTACAGGGTGGTATACTACAGAGAGGTATACTACAGAGTTGAATGTTACAGAGAGGTATACTACAGAGAGGTATACTACAGAGAGGTATACTACAGAGAGGTATACTACAGAGAGGTATACTACAGAGGGTTATACTACAGAGAGGTATACTACAGAGAGGTATACTACAGAGAGGTATACTACAGAGAGGTATTCTACAGAGGGGTATACTACAGGGTTGAATGTTACAGAGAGGTATAGTACAGAGAGGTATACTACAGAGAGGTATACTACAGAGAGGTATACTACAGAGAGGTATACTACAGAGAGGTATACTACAGGGTTGAATGTTACAGAGAGGTATTCTACAGAGGGGTATACTACAGGGTTGAATGTTACAGAGAGGTATTCTACAGAGGGGTATACTACAGGGTTGAATGTTACAGAGAGGTATTCTACAGAGAGGTATACTACAGAGGGGTATACTACAGGGTTGAATGTTACAGAGAGGTATTCTACAGAGGGGTATACTACAGGGTTGAATGTTACAGAGAGGTATTCTACAGAGGGGTATACTACAGGGTTGAATGTTACATAGAGGTATTCTACAGAGAGGTATGCTATAGAGGGGTATACTACAGAGAAGGATACTACAGAGAGGTATACTAGAGAGGGGTATACTACAGAGAGGTATACTACAGAGAGGTATACTACAGAGAGGTATACTACAGAGGGGTATTCTACAGAGAGTTATTCTATAGAGGGGTATTGTACAGAGAGGAATGTTACAGAGGGGTATACTACAGACAGGTATACTACAGAGGGGTATACTACAGAGGGGTATACTACAGAGGGGTATACTACAGAGGGGTATACTACAGAGAAGTATACTACAGAGGGGTATACTACAGAGAGGTATAATACAGAAATGTATACTACAGAGAGGTATATTATAGAGAGGTATACTACAGAGGGGTATACTACAGAGATGTATACTACAGCGAGGTATACTATAGAGAGGTATACTACAGAGGGGAATGTTACAGAGAGGTATATTATGGGGTTGAATGTTACAGAGAGGTATACTACAGGGGGGTATTCTACAGAGGGTTATACTACAGAGAGGTATACTATAGAGGGGTATACTACAGAGGGGTATACTACAGAGGGTATTCTACAGAGGGGTATACTACAGAGAGTTATACTACAGAGGGTATACTACAGGGTTGATTGTTACAGAGAGGTATTCTACAGAGGGGTATACTACAGGGTTGAATGTTACAGAGAGGTATTCTACAGAGGGGTATACTACAGAGGGGTATACTACAGGGCTGAATGTTACAGAGAGGTATTCTACAGAGGGGTATACTACAGAGGGTATACTACAGGGGGTATGAATGTTACAGAGAGGTATTCTACAGAGGGGTATACTACAGGGTTGAATGTTACAGAGAGGTATACTCTACAGAGGGGTATACTACAGAGGGTATTCTACAGAGGGTATTCTACAGAGGGTATACTACAGAGGGTATACTACAGAGGGTTATACTACAGAGGGGTATACTATAGAGGGGTATACTACAGAGAGGTATACTACAGAGAGATATACTACAGAGAGGTATACTACAGAGAAGTATACTACAGAGAGGTATACTACAGAGGGGTATACTATAGAGAGGTATACTATGGAGAGGTATACTACAGAGGGAATGTTACAGAGAGGTATACTACAGAGAGGTATACTACAGAGGGTATACTACAGGGTTGATTGTTACAGAGAGGTATTCTACAGAGGGGTATACTACAGGGTTTAATGTTACAGAGAGGTATTCTACAGAGGGGTATACTACAGAGGGTATTCTACAGAGGGGTATTCTACAGAGAGGCATACTACAGAGGGGTATACTACAGGGCTGAATGTTACAGAGAGGTATTCTACAGAGGGGTATACTACAGGGTTGAATGTTACATAGAGGTATACTACAGAGAGGTATTCTACAGAGGGGTATACTACAGGGTTGAATGTTACAGAGGGTATTCTACAGAGGGGTATTCTACAGATAGGTATACTACAGAGAGGTATAATACAGAGAAGTATACTACAGAGAGGTATACTACAGAGGGTATACTACAGAGAGGTATACTACAGAGAGGCATACTACAGAGGGGTATACTACAGAGTTGAATGTTACAGAGAGTATTCAACAGAGGGTATACTACAGGGTTGAATGTTACAGAGGGGTATTCTACAGAGGGTATTCTACAGAGAGGTATACTACAGAGAGGTATACTACAGAGAAGGATACTACAGAGGGTATACTATAGAGGGGTATACTACAGAGAGGTATACTACAGAGAGGTATAATACAGAGGGTATACTACAGAGAGGTATACTACAGAGGGTATACTACAGAGGAGTATACTACAGAGGGGTATACTACTGGTTTGAATGTTACAGAGGGGTATACTATAGAGAGGTACACTACAAAGGGGAATGTTACAGAGGTGTATACTACAGAGGGGTATACTTCAGAGAAGTATACTACAGATAGGTATACTACAGAGGGGTATACTACAGAGAGGTATACTACAGAGAGGTATACTACAGAGAGGTATACTACAGAGGGGTATACTACAGAGAGGTATACTTCAGAGAGGTATAATACAGAGAGGTATACTACAGGGAGGTATACTATGGAGGGGTATACTACAGAGAGTATACTACAGAGGGTATACTACAGAGGGGAATACTTACAGAGGGTATACTACAGAGAGGTATACTACAGAGAGGTATACTACAGAGAGGTATAATACAGAGGGTATACTACAGAGAGGTATACTACAGAGGGTATACTACAGAGAGGTATACTACAGAGGGTATACTATAGAGGGGTATACTACAGAGAGGTATACTACAGAGAGATATACTACAGAGAGGTATACTACAGAGAAGTATACTACAGAGAGGTATACAACAGAGGGGTATACTACAGAGGTATACTACAGAGAGGAATAATACAGAGGGGTATACTACAGAGGGGTATACTACAGAGGGTTATACTACAGAGAGGTATACTATAGAGAGGTATACTATGGAGAGGTATACTACAGAGGGGAATGTTACAGAGAGGTATACTACAGAGAGGTATACTACAGAGAGGTATACTACAGGGTTGAATGTTACAGAGAGGTATACTATAGAGAGGTATACTATAGAGAGGTATACTACTAGAGAGGTATACTACAGAGGGGAATGTTACAGTAGGGAATACTACAGAGAGGTATACTACAGAGAGGTATACTACAGGGTTGAATGTTACAGAGAGGTATTCTACAGAGGGGTATACTACAGGGTTGAATGTTACAGAGGGGTATACTACAGATGGGTATTCTACAGAGGGTATTCTACAGAGGGGTATACTACAGGGTGAATGTTACAGAGGGGTATACTACAGAGAGGTATACTATGGAGAGGTATACTACAGGGTTGAATGTTACAGAGAGGTATACTACAGAGAGGTATACTACAGAGAGGTATACTACAGGGTTGAATGTTACAGAGAGGTATTCTACAGAGGGGAATGTTACAGAGAGGTATACTACAGAGAGGTATAATACAGAGAGGTATACTACAGGGTTGAATGTTACAGAGGGGTATACTACAGGGTTGAATGTTACAGAGGGGTATTCTACAGAGGGGTATTCTACAGAGGGTATACTATAGAGAGGTATACTACGTAGGGGTATACTACAGGGTTGAATGTTACAGAGGAGTATACTACAGAGGGGTAAACTACAGGGTTGAATGTTACAGAGGGGTATACTACAGAGGGGTATACTACAGAGAGGTATACTATATAGGGTATACTACAGAGGGGTATACTACAGAGAGGTATACTATGGAGGGGTATAATACAGAGAGTTATTCTATAGAGGGGTATTGTACAGAGAGGAATGTTACAGAGGGGTATACTACAGAGGGGTATACTACAGAGGGGTATACTACAGAGAGGTATACTACAGAGGGGTATACTACAGAGAGGTATACTACAGAGGGGTATACTACAGAGAGGTATACTACAGAGGGGTATACTACAGAGGGGTATACTACAGAGGGGTATACTACAGAGGGGTATACTACAGAGGGGTATACTACAGAGGGGTATACTACAGAGAGGTATACTACAGAGGGGTATACTACAGGGCTGAATGTTACAGAGGGGTATACTACAGAGGGGTATACTACAGAGAGGTATACTAGAGTGGGCTATAGTACAGAGAGGTATACTACAGAGGGGTATACTACAGAGGGGTATACTATAGAGAGGTATACTATAGAGGGGTATACTACAGAGGGCATACTACAGAGGGTATACTACAGAGGTTACTGTTGAGGAGCATTCTACAGAGGGGTATACTAGGGGGTATACTTACAGAGGGTATACTATAGAGGGGTAGGGTATACTACAGAGGGTATACTATAGAGAGGTATACTACAAGAATGTTACAGAGAGGTATACTACAGAGGGTATACTATGGAGGGGTATACTACAGAGAGGTATACTACAGAAATGTATACTACAGAGAGGTATACTACAGAGAGGTATACTACAGAGGGGAATACTACAGAGGGTATATTACAGAGGGTAATACTACAGAGAGGTATACTACAGAGGGGTATTCTACAGAGGGGTATACTCTGGAGGGGTATACTACAGAGGGGTATACTACAGAGAGGTATACTACAGAGAGGTATACTACGGAGGGGTATACTACAGAGAGGTATACTACAGAGAGGTATACTGCAGAGGGGTATTCTACAGAGGGGTATACTATGGAGGGGTATACTACAGAGGGGTATACTATAGAGAGGTATACTACAGAGAGGTATACTACAGAGAGGGGAGGAGTATTCTACAGAGGGGTATACTATGGAGGGGTATACTACAGAGGGGTATACTACAGAGGGTATACTACAGAGAGGTATACTACGGAGGGGTATACTACAGAGAGGTAAATACTCACAACCAAAAACACGTCTCTAAATTGAGCTTTTTAATGAACCAGAAAATCAATAGTACTATCTGTGTTTATCAAAGTTAGCTGGCTGACTAAATTTATCCTGACTCATTAGATCCTACAGAGGGGTATACTACAGAGAGTGGTCCTGCTTCGTAATGTATTCCTCTCAATTACCCTGTTAAATCTAAAGTTGTCTTGTTCAAAATATTTGAATTATATTGTTGTAATAGATCCCACCTTGTCATATTCACCACCCTCTCCAAAACACACACGCTAAGGCTCACACACACACATATACACACAAACAAGCACACGCATGAACGCACAGACACAAGCACACACTTGCCTACACACACAAAATCCTGCGGAACAATTTGGTCCATTCTGACAAACGTTAAGTTATTGTCAGATATTTTACTTATTCTCTGTATTAGATTGATTTCCTCTCTCCAGTCGTGACTCGGTTCAGGTCTCAAGACTGCTGTTTCAGCCGGATAAACCCTGACTTTAGCTCAGCTGGACAAAAACTTCCCTTACTTACAATTTTAAAAATAAAATAACTGGAAACAGCACCTGTTAAGTAAATTTAGTAACTAAATACTCAGCCCAGAGGTATAGTCACTAAACACTCAGCCCAGAGGTATAGTCACTAAACACTCAGCCCAGAGGTATAGTATTAAACACTCAGCCCAGAGGTATAGTATTACACACTCAGCCCAGAGGTATAGTATTAAACACTCAGCCCAGAGGTATAGTATTACACACTCAGCCCAGAGGTATAGTATTACACACTCAGCCCAGAGGTATAGTATTAAACACTCAGCCCAGAGGTATAGTATTACACACTCAGCCCAGAGGTATAGTATTACACACTCAGCCCAGAGGTATAGTATTAAACACTCAGCCCAGAGGTATAGTATTACACACTCAGCCCAGAGGTATAGTATTAAATAGGTATTAAAATATTAAACAAAGAGAACTGTTTCTGCGTGGATATATGAAGGTTTTCCACTCACACCATAGAAGATGCACACACACACACACACACACACACACACACACACACACACACACACACAGACACACACACACACACACACACACACACACACACACACACACACACACACACACACACACACACACACACACACACACACACACACACACACACACACACACACACACACACACACACACACACACAGACACACACATGACACACACATCTTAACAGGGCCACAAAATGAATTTCACATCAAAACACACACACACACACACAGACACACAACACACACAACACACACAACACAAACACAACACACAACACACACAACCTTAGACACAAACACACAAACCCACACACAAACACAACCCACACATCCAGAAACACACACCTTACACACAGACACACACAAGACACACACACACACACACACACACACACGAATAATGTTCTTCTATCTTAATGGGGCCCTAAAATGAATTTCCATCAAAAACCTATTTTCCCTGACCGTTATTGTAACCTTAACCCAAACACTAAACTTAAAGGTAACCCTAACCTTAACCCAAACCCAAACCCTGAACTTAAACCTAACCCTATCCTTAAACCTAACCCTTTAAACCCCAAACCCTGAACGTAAACCTAACCCTAACCCTAACCCAAACCCAAACCCAAACCCAAACCCTGAACTTAAACCTAACCCTATCCTTAAACCTAACCCTTAACCTAACCCTTAACCTAACCCTGAACCGTTAACCTAACCCTTAACCTAACCCCTAACCTAACCATTAACCTAACCCTTAACCTAACCCTGAACCTTTAACCTAACCCTTAACCTAACCCTTAACCTAACCCTGAACCTTTAACCTAACCCATAACCCTGAACCTTAACCTAACCCTTAACCTAACCCTTAACCTAACCCTTAACCTAACCCCTAACCCTTAACCTAACCCAACCTAACCCTTAACCTTTAACCTAACCCCTAACCTAACCCCTAACCTAACCCCTAACCTAACCCTAACCTAACCCCTAACCCTAACCCTTAATCTAACCCTTAACCTAACCCTTAACCCTAACCCTGAACCTTTAACCTAACCCATAACCCTGAACCTTTAACCTAACCCTTAACCTAACCCTTAACCTAACCCTTAACCTAACCCCTAACCCTTAACCTAACCCTTAACCTAACCCCTAACCTAACCCTTAACCTAACCCTTAACCTAACCCTTAACCCTGAACCTAACCCTTAACCTAACCCTTAACCTAACCCTTAACCTTTAACCTAACCCCTAACCCTGAACCTAACCCTTAACCTAACCCCTTAGAATATCCGTTGCCATGAAGGGGACTTGGGTAATGTCTCCACGAGGGAGAATATTCCTTGGTTTACTATTCTTGTGGGAACATTTGGGGATTTTAGGTCCCAACAAGGATAGAAGAAACACACACACACACACACACACACACACACACACACACACACACACACACACACACACACACACACACACAGACTCATCTGTAAGCAGATCTAGATAAGTTGTCTGTCTGGTAATGATGGATAAAAGAGAACCTTCCTTAACCTATCGAAGTCTTCCAGTGAGAATGGATTTTAACTCACAATTCATCATCTGAAAGAGTGTAAATTGATCCAATGTCTGAGATATATAGTTGCCAACACGAGACGCCACAACAATTCAGAGTCCCAATGAATCAAATTACTCCAGGAACTGATACACTTAACATTTGATTAAAGAGGGAAATGCCACACCGCTAATATTAAAATGTTACGATGGATGTCCGTGCATTACACTCAACGTCACACACACACACACACACACACACACACACACACACACACACACACACACGCACACACACGCATGCACACGCACACACACACGCACGCACAGCAAACGAATGCACGCACAACGAATGCACACACACACACACACGCACGCACACGCACACGCATGCACGCACACACACACACACACGCACGTACGCGCGCACGCACACACACGTGCGCACACACACACACGCACGCACACACTGTCAGCAGGGGGAAGGCATTAACAACATGTCTCCAACCAGGATCCTGGTTGGTAGTCTACACTACATTATGTCTCCAACCAGGATCCTGGTCAGTAGTCTAGATGATGATCTCATTACTGCATCTGGTGAAGATGTGGTCTAATAAACTGATTGAACTCAGAGCATGTGGGCGTGCTGTCTGGTTAACACTGGTTCTGGTTGAACCACACTGTCTGGTTAACATTGGTTCTGGTTGAACCATACTGTCTGGTTAACACTGGTTCTGGTTGAACCATACTGTCTGGTTAACACTGGTTCTGGTTGAACCATACTGTCTGGTTAACACTGGTTCTGGTTGAACCACACTGTCTGGTTAACACTGGTTCTGGTGACGCACACTGTCTGGTTAACACACTGGTTCTGGTGGACCATGCTGTCTGGTTAACACACTGGTTCTGGTGGACCGTGCTGTCTGGTTAACACACTGGTTCTGGTGGACCGTGCTGTCTGGTTAACACACTGGTTCTGGTGGACCGTGCTGTCTGGTTAACACACTGGTTCTAAGGGACCGTGCTGTCTGGTTAACACACTGGTTCTGGTGGACCGTGCTGTCTGGTTAACACACTGGTTCTAAGGGACCTTGCTGTCTGGTTAACACACTGGTTCTGGTGGACCGTGCTGTCTGGTTAACACACTGGTTCTGAGGTGGACCGTGCTGTCTGGTTAACACACTGGTTCTAAGGGACCGTGCTGTCTGGTTAACACACTGGTTCTGGGGACCGTGCTGTCTGGTTAACACACTGGTTCTGGTGGACCGTGCTGTCTGGTTAACACACTGGTTCTGGTGGACCGTGCTGTCTGGTTAACACACTGGTTCTGAGGGACCGTGCTGTCTGGTTAACACACTGGTTCTAAGGGACCGTGCTGTCTGGTTAACACACTGGTTCTGAGGGACCGTGCTGTCTGGTTAACACACTGGTTCTAAGGGACCGTGCTGTCTGGTTAACACACTGGTTCTGAGGGACCGTGGACTGCTCTGGTTAACACACTGGTTCTAAGGGACCGTGCTGTCTGGTTAACACACTGGTTCTGGGGACCGTGCTGTCTGGTTAACACACTGGTTCTGGTGGACCGTGCTGTCTGGTTAACACACTGGTTCTGGTGGACCGTGCTGTCTGGTTAACACACTGGTTCTGAGGGACCGTGCTGTCTGGTTAACACAGAGTTTTCTTAGGAGCCTTTTTCAAAATCAAGTTAATCTGCATTCATAAAATACAATACTTTAGATATTGTAATGTTGCCACAAATAAAGCTCGGTCGGCTCGGTCAAAATACTAAGATTAGACGGACACAGAAAATGCATGTTTTCCATACAAGCAGCTTGAATATCCTACATGGGACTAAAGGAAGGTAAAAATGCACTTACAAAACATCTGTAATGTTTAAAAACTAAATAACAGAATATTCTCCTAAAATCAAGTTGATTTAGGAGCATATTTTATTTATTATGAATGGCTAAACCTGATCTGAGACCCAAGGGAAACACACAGGATCGGTTACCGCTGAAGATAAATGTTCCGATTGTTTTTTTTTATTGCAAGGCATTTATCCACTGTATCCTGGGGTATAAGGTGATACATCAGGCTGCTGGAGAGAGTCTGACGGTGTAACAGGCCTGGAGAACAAGCACGGCTCTTTGAATATTCCAGTCAAAAGGCGTGTTTCAACCTGCAGAGGAAGCACATTGCTGTTTTGACAATGTTTTGTGTGGCAGAGATCGTTGAAATAAAAGTCAGTCTATGTTTCTGTTTTTGTTGACACAGCTTGAATTAGGGTTATTCAAAGACTGTCAATGTTACAACAATAAAATAACATCCCCTGCAAAAACAACAAAGTCCTTTTCCTCTGTGTAGATTAAAAGAGAGAGAAACGTCTGTTGTTTGATATGACCCATTTTTCTCTCTTCTCTCTTTCATTGCATTTCGTGATTATCACATAGGATTTTTGTAATGCTAATATGAATTCCAGCTTGTGGGGAAATCATATTTCTGCTCAGCAGGAGGTGGAGAGTCTATAAAGTAACTGTGATTGAAACTGACACAGCGTCAAATCGACCGAAGCTACTGTCGAGTTGGTACACGAAGCCGCCAGAAAACTGCACGCCGAACTGTAGAGGGGTTTAAAAGTAATTACTCGGCTGCTTTACATTTCAAGCATTCTGGTTTCTAACAGTGAAGTGAGAAACGAAACAATTCAAATGAGACCTGCTTGCTGAAGTGGATGTTTTACAGAGAGTCATGATTCCCAGAGTGTATATACAGAGGACACATCATGGATAGTTGCAAAAAAACTATTAACCAACTACTATTCAACTGCTATTTCCCATTTAATGGGGTCCCGGACAGTGGAATTGGCTTGCCCACACTAAGTGTAGTGGGGTATAATTTAATAAGAGTGATAAAATAATTTAATTACCTTGAGGGTGATGCATTCAGTCAGAGCGAGGACAGAATTCAATCACTAAAAGAATAACAACATTACCTACCAAAAGTGATTCAATCAATTATGAAAATGTAAATGGTCCCTGAAACATTAATTACCCTCACAGTCTTGAGAATAAGGATGTTATATTTGAATGCATAATAATGCCATGCCTTTATACAGAATAGTAATATTCCATTATACAGAATGGCAACATTCCATTATACAGAATACTGACATTCCATTATACAGAATAGTAACATTCCTTTATACAGAATAGTGACATTCCTTTATACAGAATAGTAACTTTCCTGTATACAGAATCAAATCAAATTTATTTATATAGCCCTTCGTACATCAGCTGATATCTCAAAGTGCTGTACAGAAACCCAGCCTACAACCCCAAACAGCAAGCAATGCAGGTGTAGAAGCACGGTGGCTAGGAAAAACTCCCTAGAAAGGCCAAAACCTAGGAAGAAACCTAGAGAGGAACCAGGCTATGTGGGGTGGCCAGTCCTCTTCTGGCTGTGCCGGGTGGAGATTATAACAGAACATGGCCAAGAATGTTCATAAATGACCAGCATGGTCGAATAATAATAAGGCAGAACAGTTGAAACTGGAGCAGCAGCACGGCCAGGTGGACTGGGGACAGCAAGGAGTCATCATGTCAGGTAGTCCTGGGGCATGGTCCTAGGGCTCAGGTCCTGCGAGAGAGAGAGAGAGAGAAAGAGAGTATTAGAGAACGCACACTTAGATTCACACAGGACACCGAATAGGACAGGAGAGGTACTCCAGATATAACAAACTGACCCTAGCCCCCCGACACATTAACTACTGCAGCATAAATACTGGAGGCTGAGACAGGAGGGGTCAGGAGACACTGTGGCCCCATCCGAGGACACCCCAGACAGGGCCAAACAGGAAGGATATAACCCCACCCACTTTGCCAAAGCACAGCCCCCACACCACTAGAGGGATATCTTCAACCACCAACTTACCATCCTGAGACAAGGCTGAGTATAGCCCACAAAGATCTCCGCCATGGCACAACCCAAGGGGGGGCGCCAACCCACACAGGATGACCACATCAGTGAATCAACCCACTCAGGTGACGCACCCCCAGAATAGTTACATTCCTTTATACAGAATAGTAACAATCCTTTATACAGCATAGTAACATGCTTTTAGGCAGCATACAGTTGAAGTCGGAAGTTTACCTGAGCCAAATACATTTAAACTCAGTTTTTCACAATTCCTGACATTTAATCCTAGCAAAAATGCCCTGTCTTAGTTCAGTTAGGATCAACACTTTATTTTAAGAATGTGAAATGTCAGAATAATAGTAGAGAGAATGATTTATTTCAGTTTTTATTTCTTTCATCACATTTACAGTGGGTCAAAAGTTTACATATACTCAATTAGTTTTTGGTAGCATTGCCTTTAAATTGTTTAACTTGGGTCAAATGTTTCAGGTAGCCTTCCACAAGCTTCCCACAATAATTTGGGTGAATTTTGGCCCAATCCTCCTGACAGAGCTGGTGTAACAGAGTCACACGCTTTTTCAGTTCTGCCCACACATTTTGTATGGGATTGAGGTCAGGGCTTTGTGATGGTCACTAAAAAACCTTGACTTTGTTGTCCTTAAGCCATTCTGCCACAACTTTGGAAGTATGCTTCGGGTCATTGTCCATTTGGAAGACCCATTTGCGACCAAGTTTTAACTTCCTGCACGGGGGTGATGTCTTGAGATTTTGATTCAATATATCCACATAATTTCCAATCCTCATGAAGCCATCTATTTTGTGAAGTGCACCAGTCCCTGCTGCAGCAAAGCACCCCCACAACATGATGCTGCCAGCCCCGTGCTTCACGGTTGGGATGGTGTTCTTCGGCTTGCAAGCCTGCCACTTTTTCCTCCAAACATAACGATGGTCAGTTCTATTTTTGTTTCATCAGACCAAAGGACATTTCTCCAAAAGTATGATCTTTGTCCCCATGTGCCGTTGTAAACCGTAGTCTGGCTTTTTTATGGCGGTTTTGGAGCAGTGGCTTCTTCTTTGCTGAGCGGTCATTCAGGTTATGTCAATATAGGACTCGTTTTACTGTGGATATAGATACTTTTGTACCTGTTTCCTCCAGCATCTGGGATTGACTTGCACTTTTCGAAACCAAAGTACGTTCATCTCTAGGAGACAGAAGGCGTCCTCTTCCTGAGCAGTACGACGGCTGCGTGTTCCCATGGTGTTTATACTTGAGTACTATTGTTTGTACAGATGGACATGGTACCTTCAGGTGTTTGGACATTTCTCCCATGGATGAACCAGACTTGTGGATGTCTTGGCTGATGTCTTTTCATTTTCCCATGATGTCAAGCAAAAAGGCACCGAGTTTGAATGTAGGCCTTGAAATACATACACAGGTACACCTCCAATTGACTCAAATGATGTCAATTAGCCTATCAGAAGCTTCTGAAGCCATGACATCATTTTCTGGAATTTTCCAAGCTGTTTAAAAGCACAGTCAATTTAGTGTATGTAAACTTCTGACATGAACAATGGTGGCTCACTTGAAGCATGTGGGAACAGCAGATGGGATAGGGAGAGATTGAATATGTCCATAAACACACCAGCCAGCTGGTCTGAACATGCTCTGAGGACGCGGCTGGGGATGCGGTCTGGGCCTGCAGTCTTGCGAGGGTTAACACGTTTAAATGTTTTACTCACGTTGGCTGCAGTGAAGGAGAGCCCGCAGGTTTTGGTAGCAGACCATGACACTGTATTGTCCTCAAAGCGAGCAAATGAGTTGATTAGTTTGTCTGGGAGCAGACACCACAGTAAATCCCGGGTCATTAGGCTGTGTGTAAACTGACACCACAGTGAAGTCCGGGTCATTAGGCTGTGTGGAAACAGACACCACAGTGAAATCCGGGTCATTAGGCTGTGTGGATAGAGACACCACAGTGAAGTCCGGGTCATTAGGCTGTGTGGTAACAGACACCACAGTGAAGTCCGGGTCATTAGGCTGTGTGGATACAGACACCACAGTGAAGTCCGGGTCATTAGGCTGTGTGGATACAGACACCACAGTGAAGTCCGGGTCATTAGGCTGTGTGGATACAGACACCACAGTGAAGTCCGGGTCATTAGGCTGTGTGGATACAGACACCACAGTGAAGTCCGGGTCATTAGGCTGTGTGGATACAGACACCACAGTGAAGTCCGGGTCATTAGGCTGTGTGGTACAGACACCACAGTGAAGTCCGGGTCATTAGGCTGTGTGGATAGAGACACCACAGGAAGTCTGTGTGGATACAGACACCACAGTGAAGTCCGGGTCATTAGGCTGTGTGGTAACAGACACCACAGTGAAGTCCGGGTCATTAGGCTGTGTGGATACAGACACCACAGTGAAGTCCGGGTCATTAGGCTGTGTGGTAACAGACACCACAGTGAAGTCCGGGTCATTAGGCTGTGTGGATAGAGACACCACAGTGAAGTCCGGGTCATTAGGCTGTGTGGATAGAGACACCACAGTGAAGTCCGGGTCATTAGGCTGTGTGGATACAGACACCACAGTGAAGTCCGGGTCATTAGGCTGTGTGGTAACAGACACCACAGTGAAGTCCGGGTCATTAGGCTGTGTGGTAACAGACACCACAGTGAAGTCCGGGTCATTAGGCTGTGTGGTAACAGACACCACAGTGAAGTCCGGGTCATTAGGCTGTGTGGTAACAGACACCACAGTGAAGTCCGTGTGTGGTAACAGACACCACAGTGAAGTCCGGGTCATTAGGCTGTGTGGATACAGACACCACAGTGAAGTCCGGGTCATTAGGCTGTGTGGTAACAGACACCACAGTGAAGTCCGGGTCATTAGGCTGTGTGGATACAGACACCACAGTGAAGTCCGGGTCATTAGGCTGTGTGGTAACAGACACCACAGTGAAGTCCGGGTCATTAGGCTGTGTGGTAACAGACACCACAGTGAAGTCCGGGTCATTAGGCTGTGTGGTAACAGACACCACAGTGAAGTCCGGGTCATTAGGCTGTGTGGTAACAGACACCACAGTGAAGTCCGGGTCATTAGGCTGTGTGGTAACAGACACCACAGTGAAGTCCGGGTCATTAGGCTGTGTGGATACAGACACCACAGTGAAGTCCGGGTCATTAGGCTGTGTGGTAACACACACCACAGTGAAGCCCGGGTCATTAGGCTGTGTGTTAACAGACACCACAGTGAAGTCCGGGTCATTAGGCTGTGTGGAAACAGACACCACAGTGAAGCCCGGGTCATTAGGCTGTGTGGTAACACACACCACAGTGAAGCCCGGGTCATTAGGCTGTGTGGATACAGACACCACAGTGAAGTCCGGGTCATTAGGCTGTGTGGATAGAGACACCACAGTGAAGTCCGGG
>NC_056457.1:37181154-37221154 GCF_018296145.1 Oncorhynchus tshawytscha | reverse complement strand
GCAGCAGCCAAACCCTCCCAGGCAGCCAAACCATCCCAGGCAGCCAAACCATCCCAGGCAGCCAAACCCTCCCAGGCATCCAAACCCTCCCAGGCAGCCAAACCCTCCCAGGCAGCCAAACCCCCCAGGCAGCCAAACCCTCCCAGGCAGCCAAACCATCCCTGGCAGCCAAACCATCCCAGGCAGCCAAACCATCCCAGGCAGCCAAACCATCCCAGGCAGCCAAACCCTCCCAGGCAGCCAAACCATCCCAGGCGGCCAAACCCTCCCAGCCAGCCAAACCCTCCCAGGCATCCAAACCCTCCCAGGCAGCCAAACCCTCCCGGGCATCCAAACCCTCCCAGGCAGCCAAACCATCCCAGGCATCCAAACCCTCCCAGGCAGCCAAACCCTCCCAGGCATCCAAACCCTCCCAGGCATCCAAACCCTCCCAGGCAGCCAAACCCTCCCGGGCAGCCAAACCATCCCAGGCAGCCAAACCATCCCAGGCAGGCAAACCCTCCCAGGCAGCCAAACCATCCCAGGCAGCCAAACCCTCCCAGGCGGCCAAACCCTCCCAGGCGGCCAAACCCTCCCAGCCAGCCAAACCCTCCCAGGCGGCCAAACCCTCCCCTAACCCAGACAACGCTGGGACATTTGTGCGCTGTCTCATAGATCTTCTGGTAGCAGCCAGCTGCGACACAGCCCGGGATCAAACCCGGATCTGTAGTGATGCCTCTAGCAGTGATCAGTGCCTTAGACCGCTGTGCCACTTTGGAGGCCCTCAAATAAAATGTTGACAAACTCCAGTATGTGTTAGGCAAAATCCCAGTAGCAAAATGTGTGACCTGCTGCCACAAGAAAAGATGAACCAGAAACATGATGCACTTATTTATTGGAGATAGAAGCTCTGTGAAGTTGGTTGTTGATCATTGTTAGACAACCATTTTTAAGTCTTGCCATAGATTTTAGAACCGATTTAAGTCAAAACTGTTACTTGGCCACTCAGGAACATTCACTGTCATCTTGGTAAGAAACTCCAGTATAGATGTGGCCTTGTGTTGTCGGTTATTGTCCTGCTGAAAGGTGAATTCATCTCCCAGTGTCTGGTGGAAAGCAGACTGAACCAGGTTTTCCTCTAGGATTCTGCCTGAACTTAGCTCCATTCCGTTCTTTTTTATCCTGAAAATCCCCCCGGTCCTTAATGATTACAATAATTTATTATATTGTATTTATTTAACCTTTATTTATCTAGGCAAGTCAGTTAAAGAACAAATTCTTATTTACAATGACGGTCTACCAAAAGGCAAAATGCGTAAATATTTGTAAATATGTGTAAATATAGGACAAAACACACATCACAACAAGAGAGACACCACAACACTACATAAAGAGGGACCTTAGACAACAACACAGCATGGCAGCAACACAGCATGGTAGCAACACAACATGACAACAACATGTCAGCAATCTCAGATAGGTAGCAGCAACAATATGGTATGTGGAGGATGAGGGCTGCAGACAATGGCTCAGATAGGGGAGACAACAACACATCACGTAAAGGAGCCAGAACTGTCTGTCAGAGTGTCCATCTCTTTGAATGAAGGATGGAGATTAAACTGTTGTTTGGAGTGTTTGGGCAGCTCGTTCTCTGATAGGGGCAGAGAACTGAAAAGAGGAGGATGAGGGATGTGGTTCTTTGGGGATCTTTAACAGAATGTGACTGGCAGATGAGGGCTGCAGTAGGTATCTCAGATAGGGGAGTGAACAGGTGTTGTATGTGGAGGATGAGGGCTGCAGTAGGTATCTCAGATAGGGGGAATGAACAGGTGTTGTATGTGGAGGATGAGGGCTGCAGTAGGTATCTCTGATAGGGGGAGTGAACAGGTGTTGTATGTGGAGGATGAGGGCTGCAGTAGGTATCTCAGATAGGGGGAGTGAACAGGTGTTGTATGTGGAGGATGAGGGCTGCAGTAGGTATCTCTGATAGGGGGAGTGAACAGGTGTTGTATGTGGAGGATGAGGGCTGCAGTAGGTATCTCTGATAGGGGGAGTGAACAGGTGTTGTATGTGGAGGATGAGGGCTGCATTAGATATCTCAGATAGGGGGGAGTGAACAGGTGTTATATGTGGAGGATGAGGGCTGCAGTAGGTATCTCAGATAGGGGGAGTGAACAGGTGTTGTATGTGGAGGATGAGGGCTGCAGTAGGTATCTCTGATAGGGGGAGTGAACAGGTGTTATATGTGGAGGATGAGGGCTGCAATAGGTATCTCTGATAGGGGGAGTGAACAGGTGTTATATGTGGAGGATGAGGGCTGCAGTAGATATCTCAGATAGTGGGGAGTGAACAGGTGTTGTATGTGGAGGATGAGGGCTGCAGTAGGTATCTCAGATAGGGGAGAGTGAACAGGTGTTGTATGTGGAGGATGAGGGCTGCAGTAGATATCTCAGATAGGGGGAGTGAACAGGTGTTGTATGTGGAGGATGAGGGCTGCAGTAGGTATCTCAGATAGGGGAGTGAACAGGTGTTGTATGTGGAGGATGAGGGCTGCAGTAGGTATCTCAGATAGGGGGAGTGAACAGGTGTTGTATGTGGAGGATGAGGGCTGCAGTAGGTATCTCAGATAGGGGGAATGAACATGTGTTATATGTGGAGGATGAGGGCTGCAGTAGATATCTCAGATAGGGGGGAGTGAACAGGTGTTGTATGTGGAGGATGAGGGCTGCAGTAGATATCTCTGATAGGGGGGAGTGAACAGGTGTTGTATGTGGAGGATGAGGGCAGCAGGTACCCAGTAACATATTTTTATTAGATTTGCCCCAAACGTAACACTTTGTACTCAGGACAAAATATAATTGCTTTGCCACATTTTTTTTGTTTTGCAGTATTAATTTAAGTATTAATTTAGTGACTTTGTTGCAAACAGGATTCATAGGTCGGAGTGTTTTTATTCTGCTCATCCAGACTAAAAACTTTAAAAGTTCCGTTTAGAAACATGTCAGACGATGTATAGAATCAATCGTTAGGATGTTTTTAACATAAAACATGAATAATGTTCCAACCGGAGAATTCCTTTGTCTTCAGAAAGGCACGGGAACGAGAGGTAACCCTTTTCACTCTGTCTATTAGGTTATTATTGTGGAGTTACTACAATGTTGTTGATCCATCCTCAGCCACTAACCATAATAGTATTAATGTATTATATACTGTATATAATAATAGTATTCATGTAGTATATACTGTATATAATAATAGTATCAATTGTCACGCCCTGGTCTTAGTATTTTGTGTTTTCTTTATTTATTTGGTCAGGCCAGGGTGTGACATGGGTTTATTTTGTGTTGTGTTTATGTATTGGGGGTTTTCGTAGGTTTTGGGATTGTGGCTAGTGGGGTGTTCTAGCAAAGTCTATGGTTGCCTGAGGCGGTTCTCAATCAGAGGCAGGTGATTCTCGTTGTCTCTGATTGGGAACCATATTTAGGCAGCCATATTCTTTGAGTGTTTGGTGGGTGATTGTTCCTGTCTCTGTGTTTGTTTGCACCAGATAGGCTGTACAGGTTTTCATGTTCCGTTTGTTGTTTTGTGTTGTTCGTATTTCATCTTCATTAAAGATGTATATTATTAACCACGCTGCATTTTGGTCCGACTCTCCTTCGATGGAAGAATACCATAACAATTAATGTAGTATATACTGTATATAATAATAGTATTAATGTAGTATATACTGTATATAACAATAGTATTCATGTAGTATATACTGTATATAATAATAGTATTAATGTAGTATATACTGTATATAATACTAGTATTAATGTAGTATATACTGTATATAGTAATAGTATTAATGTAGTATATACTGTATATAATAATAATAGTATTAATGTAGTATATACTGTATATAGTAATAGTATTAATGTAGTATATACTGTATATAATAATAGTATTAATGTAGTATATACTGTATATAATAATAGTATTAATGTAGTATATACTGTATATAATAATAGTATTAATGTAGTATATACTGTATATAATAATAGTATTAATGTAGTATATACTGTATATAATAATAGTATTAATGTAGTATATACTGTATATAGTAATAGTATTAATGTAGTATATACTGTATATAATACAAGTATTAATGTAGTATATACTGTATATAGTAATAGTATTAATGTAGTATATACTGTATATAATAATAGTATTAATGTAGTATATACTGTATATAATAATAGTATTAATGTAGTATATACTGTATATAATAATAGTATTAATGTAGTATATACTGTATATAATAATAGTATTAATGTAGTATATACTGTATATAATAATAGTATTAATGTAGTATATACTGTATATAATAATAGTATTAATGTAGTATATACTGTATACAGTAATAGTATTAATGTAGTATATACTGTATATAATAATAGTATTAATGTACTATATACTGTATATAGTAATAGTATTAAGCCCGGTCTAAGGAGGGGTCTACTAAGCTATATGGAATTAATTTAAGGTCATACCAAGTCTAATTTTGCAATTTGATTTAGAATTTTAAGAAGTATAGAAATTATAATTAAATATAGAATTTAATTTATGACATTTTCTCGGGGGGCCTTTACTGCTATTAGCCAATAGAAACACTTGGAACAACAGATAGTCCTTACTGCTATTAGCCCATAGAAACACATTGAATAACAGATAGTCTTTACTGCTATTAGAAACACATTGAATAACAGATAGTCCTTACTGCTATTAGCCCATAGAAACACATTGAATAACAGATAGTCCTTACTGCTATTAGCCCATAGAAACACATTGAATAACAGATAGTCCTTACTGCTATTAGAAACACATTGAATAACAGATAGTCCTTACTGCTATTAGCCCATAGAAATACATTGAATAACAGATAGTCCTTACTGCTATTAGAAACACATTGAATAACAGATAGTCCTTACTGCTATTAGCCAATAGAAACACATTGAATAACAGATAGTCCTTACTGCTATTAGCCAAAAACACATTGAATAACAGATAGTCCTTACTGCTATTAGCCCATAGAAACACATTGAATAACAGATAGTCCTTACTGCTATTAGCCCATAGAAACACATTGAATAACAGATGTTCATCATAAGATGTCTTAAGGAAGTTAGTTCTGAAAGATATAAGAAATAGAAACATTATTTTGTCTTTAACCCCTTATTTTTGTCACTAAACAGTCTCCATACATCCATTCCTTTTTTTATTCAACTTCTACCGGAGTCTCACCTTTCCACAGAGGAATTATTATTAATTAGTAGTGTGTTGTCCAAACTGTTCAGACGCTACATAACATTTTGTGAGAAGACCAATTTTCAGGATGTCTCATGGTCTGACAAACACAGCTCTCTAGCTCTGTCACCTTCCATAACAGATGTAGTGGACATGGTGGATTGAAATGCATCCAATGCAACAAAACAGATACACAAGTACTCAAGGAAAGTATTCAAGGAAAGTATTCAAGGAAAGTATTCAAGGAAAGTATTCAAGGAAAGTATTCAAGGAAAGTATTCAAGGAAAGTGTTCAAGGAAAGTATTCAGACCATTTAAGTTTTTCCACATTTTATTATGTTACAGCCTTATTCTAAAATATAATTTAAAAAGAAATATCCACAGCAATCTACACACAATACCCCATAAATGACATTTAAATTATTTTATTTCTTTTACAGAAATATCTAAATATTTAAATAAGTATTCAGAACCTTTGTTATGGACTCGCAATTGAGCTCAGATGCATTCCTGTTTCCATTAATCATCCTTGATATGTTTCTAGAAGTTGATTAGAATCCACCTGTGGGAGATTCAATTTATTGGACATGATTTTAAAAAGGAACATACATTTCTTTATAAGGTCACACAGTTTGACATGTCAGAGCAAACACCAAAACATGAGGTCGAAGGAATTGTCCATAGAGCTCAGGGGAGAAGGGCCTTGGTCAGGGAGGAGACCAAGAACCCGTTGGTCACTCTGACAGAGCTCTAGAGTTCCTCTGAGGAGATGGGGGAATCTTCCAGAAATACAACCATCTCTGCAGCACTCCACCAATCAGGCCTTTATCATTGAGTGACCAGACAGAAGCCACTCCTCAGTAAAAGGCACAGGACAGCTCGCTTGGAGTTTGCCAAAAGGCACCTAAAGGACTCTTAAACCATGAGAAACAAGATTCTCTGGTCTGATGAAACCAAGATTGAAATCTTTGTCCTGAATGCCAAGCATCACGTCTAGATAAACCTGACAGCATCACTAAGGTGAAGCACGGTGGTGGAAGCATCATGCTGTGGGGATGCTTGTCAGCGGCAGTGATTGGGAGACTAGTCAGGATCGAGGCAAAGATGAATGGAGTAAAGTACTGGGAAAATCTTGAAAACCTGATCCAGAAAGCACAGGACCTCAGACTGGGGCAAAGATTTATCTTCCAACAGAACAACGACACTAAGCACACAGCCAACACAAGCAGGAGTTGCTTCAGGACAAGTCTCGGAATGTCCTTGAGTGGACCAGCCAGAGCCCAGACTTGAACCCGATCTAATCTCTGGAGAGACCTGAAAACGCTCCCCATCCAACCTGACAGCGCTTGAGAGGATCTGCAGAGAACAATGGGAGAAACTCCCCAAATACAGATATGACAAGATTGTAGCGTCATACCCAAGAAGACTGGAGGCTGTAATCGCCAAAGGTGCTTCAACAAAGTGCTGAGTGTCTGAATACTAAATGATTTAAATGTATTTTTTTTATATACATATATTTTTTGAAATTTGCAACATTTTCTAAAAACCCATTTTAGTCATTATGTGTCATTTTGTGTAGTTTGATGAGAAAACAACTGACAATTTTATTAATTTTAGAATAATGCGATAACGAAATGTGGAAAATGTAAATGAGTCTGAATACTTTCCGAATAGATTTGTATGTATATTTGTATATAATGCTAATTAGATTTAGGTCGTGGTGCGGACATCGACGGTTTTTAAACTCTGTAAATGTTTTAAAGTCCCCATTTGCCTGATAGTGATAATCACTGAGCAGTGTCCTTCCTTTAAAGCAACTGAGTTAGGAAGGACACCTGTATATTTTTAGTGACTGAATGTAGTAATACACCATCCAAAGTGTAGTTAATAACTTCACCATGCTCAAAGGGATACTCAATGTCAGATAAATAAAAGCAATCTACTAATCAATGCATTGGAAAACCGCCCTGGTCTTTGTGTTTGAAACTTCCTGCTCAACAGGTAACTGTTATGGTAACTGTTATGGTAGGTATGTACAGAGAAAATCACGTTAAACACTATTATTGCAAACAAAGTGAGTCCATGCAACTTATTATGCAACTTATTATGTGACTTGTTAAGCAAATGTTTACTTCTGAACTGAACTAACTGAATACAACGTTTTTAATTAATTTGTAAAATGGCAGATGAACATCATTGATATTTGGCAGTATGGGTATTGTGTGTAGGCCAGTAGGGGAAAAAATGTTTACATTGAATCCATTTTAAATTCAGGTGGTAAAACAACAAAATGTGGACGAAGTCAAGGGGTCTGAAAACTTTCGGAAGGCTCTGTAAGTCATCTGATGTATTAATTCCAGTCTCTGAATTATTTCATCAAACTTTTTGGGGTTTCATATCAGGGTATAAAAGCTACAATCTGTCTCCTGAATTAGCCCTCATGTGTGCCCAAGCTCATTTCCCCGGTTTTCCATTAGTATCTGTCTATCTGAACTACGCTAGTTTTTGCAATCATTGCCAAACTTCATAAATAGTGCACCCTCAAATAAAAATGCCAGTTAAACAATGACGTAACTAAGAATTTCTCACTATCCATTGTTTTAAATATCCATTGTTTTAAATATCCATTGTTTTAAAGATCCATTGTTTTAAATATCCATTGTTTTAAAGATCCATTGTTTTAAAGATCCATTGTTTTAAAGATCCATTGTTTTATTGTCTTGTAGAATAGTCATGAGTCATGACTGGTTTGCGATATTTGCCATAAGATGACGACGGTGAAGGATATCATCGCTACTTTACATGGACCCAAGTTCAGTTTTGAGATCTAAATCAAGTCAAACCAAATTGTATTTGTCACATGCGCCGAATACAACAGGTGTAGACTTCACAGTGAAATGCTGAATACAACAGGTGTAGTAGATCTCACAGTGAAATGCTGAATACAACAGGTGTAGTAGACCTCACAGTGAAATGCTGAATACAACAGGTGTAGTAGACCTTACAGTGAAATGCTTACTTACAAGCCCTTAACCAACAATGCAGTTCAAGAAATAGAGTTTAGAAAATATTTACTAAATAAACTAAACAAAAAAATACAACAGGTGTAGTAGACCTTACAGTGAAATGCTGAATACAACAGGTGTAGTAGACCTTACAGTGAAATGCTGAATACAACAGGTGTAGTAGACCTCACAGTGAAATGCTGAATACAACAGGTGTAGTAGACCTTACAGTGAAATGCTGAATACAACAGGTGTAGTAGACCTCACAGTGAAATGCTGAATACAACAGGTGTAGTAGACCTTACAGTGAAATGCTGAATACAACAGGTGTAGTAGACCTTACAGTGAAATGCTGAATACAACAGGTGTAGTAGACCTTACAGTGAAATGCTTACTTACAAGCCCTTAACCAACAATGCAGTTCAAGAAATAGAGTTTAGAAAATATTTACTAAATAAACTAAACAAAAAAATAAATTAAAAGTAACCCAAGAAAATGACATAACAATAACAAGGCTATATACATGGGGTACAATATGCTTGACCTCATCTTTACTGGAGGCTTTTTGTCTACTAATCTCACTGAAATCAGGTCTCCGATCACTACTGAGTTTCCCTTTCCTCCAACACTAACCACTCAACCCCGACCCAGATGGTCATGCCACTTTGCAATATTTGCTCTCTCTCACTCTCCCACTCTCTCTCCACGTCTTTCCTTCTGGTAAATCCTTCTCCCTCCTGTGTCCTGATTCTGCCTCTTCGACTCTCCTCCCGTTTTGCTTCATATGACTCCCCTGTCCCCTTTCCTCCCAGCCGGCTCAGCACTCCCCTCCTGCTCTGTGGCTGAGTGAATCACTGTGAGCTTACAGAACAGGGCTGTGTGCAGCTGAGCAAACATTTAGGAAAACGACTGATGGACCTATAATAATTTCACTCCTTCTCCTTCTCTACCTTCTCTTCCTCTGTAAATATAAAATATAATCTCTCTAAATATAAAGTTTCACGCTTCTAAACCTCTTTTCCATCTTTTTCTCCCTCCTTAATCTCTCTTAATCCCCCCCACTGTGCGGATGACTTTGTCGACCACTTTGAAAATAAGGTTGACGACATCCGCTCCTCATTTCACTCAGCCTATCCACTGGTCCCACTCACACATAACTACCCTAGGCTTTGACCTCTTCTCTTCTCTCTATCTCTCTCTCTCTCTCTCTCTCCAGATGAAATCCTATGACTAGTGAGGCCTGGGTGTACAATAACCTGCCCCACTCGATCTCATTTCCAGACCATCTCTGTAGACCTTCTCTCATTTCTCACTTCTCCTATCAAGCTCATCCCTGAACACTGGCTGCGTCCCCTCTGACTTCAAAGTGGCCCGAGTCGCTTCCCCTCATCAAGAAACCAAACACTCGACTCCTCTGACTTCAAAGTGGCCCGAGTCGCTTACCCTCATCAAGAAACCAAACACTCGAATCCTCTGACTTCAAAATGTCGCTTCCCCTCATCAAGAAACCAAACACTCGACTCCTCTGACTTCAAAATGTCGCTTCCCCTCATCAAGAAACCAAACACTCGACTCCTCTGACTTCAAAATGTCGCTTCCCCTCATCAAGAAACCAAACACTCGACTCCTCTGACATCAAAAACGACAGACCAGTATCCTTTCTTTTTTTCTGTCCAAAACACTTGATTATGCTGTCTCTGACCAACTGTCTTGCTATCTCTCCCAGAATGATCTTCATCTCCCTAACCAGTCAGGCTTCAAGACGGGTCACTCAACCGAGACTGCTCTCGTCTGTGTCACGGAGTCTCTCCACACTGCCAAAGCTGACTCTCTCTCTCCTCTGTTCTCATCCTCCTAGATCTAGCCACTGCCGTTGACACTTGCTCCTGCAGGTTCATGGTCTACAACATCCATAGTGTACAATTTTATCTCACACAGGAAGCGGTGCAGGGATTTATCCAGGATATTTGTTTTTGTCTTTAATTTGGTTTAATTCGCTTAGTTGTTTTTTTGTCAATGTTTTGTTTTTGTTTTTTCACTTTTAAACACATTTACAATAAAGTAAAGTTACAGGAAGGGACTGTAGATGTGACTTCAGTAAAGTAAAGTTACAGGAAGGGACTGTAGATGTGACTTCAGTAAAGTAAAGTTACAGGAAGGGACTGTAGATGAGACTTCAGTAAAGTAAAGTTACAGGAAGGGACTGTAGATGTGACTTCAGTCAAGTAAATTTACAGGAAGGAACTGTAGATGTAACTTCAGTAAAGTAAAGTTACAGGAAGGGACTGTAGATGAGACTTCAGTAAAGTAAAGTTACAGGAAGGGACTGTAGTGACTTCAGTAAAGTAAAGTTACAGGAAGGGACTGTAGTGACTTCAGTAAAGTAAAGTTACAGGAAGGGACTGTAGATGTGACTTCATCTAGTGAAACACATTCCGTATGTGCTCATGCATTAGTCTGTGCTAGAGGGGGGGGGGGTTTAAGATGCTCATACCAAGTATCATTTAGTAATTGGGTTTAGAATTTTAGTTTAAAAAAAATAATATATAAACAAAATATTTGATGAAATATTGAATTTGGAATAATATAATTATTAATGGATAGTCAAAATTATTGAAACATTGTATTTAACCAACAAAAACACTCACTAAAATACTTCCATATATAAGATACTGTACTTCCATTCATTTGGTACCCGGGGACCTTCAGACAAGTCCTGTGAGGCCTGTGGGGGTGTCCTAGAGGAAAACAGCTGACATGTTCCTGAGAGTCTGGGGGGAGGGGGTCGCAGAGCAAAATGGAGAACATATCTCTAGCTTAAACAGACGGAAATATTTCATTTTATTATGGTAATTAGATTTCCGCGGAGGCACGAGCATCTTAATCTCTTTTGCCATTCTGTTCCCAGAGTGGATTTTCTAAATTATCTACAGTACTATCCTCTATGTGTGGAGTGCTGAACGTTAGATTAGAATATTTTTTTCACATATCCTCTTCACAGGGTTTTAAGCTTCTCTACACACTCATCGGTACCGAAAGTTTCACCTGACATCACACACACTCTCAATGAAATGTTAATGTGCTTCCCTGTTTGAAGTTTTCTGTTGCAACACCTACGGAGTAGTGTTACGTAAAGAGATTATATTTTACCCTAAAGCCCGTTCCCGTTTCAAACTGTATTTCATTCTTGTTGATGCATCTCAAGCTTTAAATGGCTGTGTGGTTGGAACACTAATCCTTTCACAGGAGGAGGAAGTGTGGAGAAACAAACAAAACATGACATCACAACACACTGACCGAGTTAACTCTCTCTCTATCCCTGCCCCCCCCGCCCCCCGCCGACTCTCTCTCTCTCGCCCACCGATGTGCAAATATTGAAAGTACAAAAGGGAAATAAATTAACATAAATATGGGTTGTATTTAAAAATCACGTTTGTTTTCTTCACTGGTTGCCCTTTTTCTTGTGATAACAGGTCACAAATCTATCTTGCTGCTGTGACGTCACACTGTGGTATTTCACCCTGTAGATATGGGAGTTTATCAAAATGTTTTTTTAATTTTTTTATTCTTTGTAGATCTGTGTTATCTGAGGGAAATATGTGTCTCTAATGTGGTCATACATTTGGAAAATGTCCGGTATTCTACCCCTCTCTACTCTCTGTTTAGGGCCAAGTAGCATTCTAGTTTACTCTTTTATTTTGTTAATTCTATACCATTGTGTCAAGTAATATATTTTTTTGTTTTCTCCAGATTTGGTTGGGTATAATTGTGTTTCTGTCCTGGGGCTCTGTGGGGTGTGTTTGTGTTTGAGAACAGAGCCCCAGGACCAGCTTGCTTAGGGGACTCTTCTCCAGGTTCATCTCTTTGTAGGGTGTGTTTGTGTTTGAGAACAGAGCCCCAGGACCAGCTTGCTTAGGGGACTCTTCTCCAGGTTCATCTCTCTGTAGGTAATGGCCTTGTTATGGAATGTTTGGGAATCGCTTCTTTAGGTGGTTGTAGAATTTAACCTCTCTAATCTGGATTTTGATAATTAGCAGGTATTGCCCTAATTCTGCTCTGCATGCATTATTTGGTGTTTTAGGTTGGTCACGGAAGATATTTTTGCAGAATTCTGCATGCAGTCTAAATTTGGTGTTTGTGCCATTTTATGATTTCTTGGTTGGTGAGCGGACCCCAGACCTAACAACCATAAAGGCCAATGGGTTCTAAAACAGATTCAAATATTTTTAGCCAGATCCTAATTTGTACGTTGAATTTGAAGTTCCTTTTGATGGCATAGAAGACCCTTATTGCCTTGTCTATCAGATCGTTCAACAGCTTTGTAGAAGTTTCCTGTGGCGCTGATGTTTAGGCCGAGGTATGTATAGTTTGTTGCGTGCTCTAGGGCAACGGTGTCTGGATAGAATTTGTATTTGTGGTCCTGGCGACTGGACCTTTTTTGGAACACCATTATTATTATCTTAATGAGATTTCCTGTCAGGGTCCAGGTCTGACAGAATCTGTGCGGAAGATCTAGGTGCTGCTGTAGACCCTCATTGGTTTGGGACAGAAGCACCAGATCATCAGCAAACAGTAGGCATTTGACTTCAGATTATAGTAGGGTGAGGCCGGTTGATGCAGACTGTTCTAGTGCCCTCGTCAATTTGTTGATATATATGTTGAAGAGGGTGGGGCTCAAGCTGCATCCTTTTCTCACCCCACGGCCCTGTGGGAAGAAATATGTGTTTTTTGCCAATTTTAACCCACACTTGTTGTTTGTGTACATGGATTTTATAATGTCGTATGTTTTCCCCCAGCACCACTTTCCATCAGCTTGTATAGCAGACCCTCATGCCAAATTGAGTCGAAAGCTTTTTTGAAATCAATAAAGCATGAGAAGACTTTGGCTTTGTTTTGGTTTGTTTGTTTGGCAATTAGGGTGTGCAGCGTGAATACGTGGTCTGTCATATGGTAATTTGGTTAAAAAAAATTGACATTTGCTCAGTACATTATTTTCATTGAGGAAATGTACGAGTCTGCTGTTTATGATAATGCAGAGGATTTTCCCAAGGTTGCTGTTGATGCATATCCCACAGTAATTATTGAGGTCAAATTTGTCTCCACTTTTGTGGATCGGGTGATCCGTCCTGGGCTCCAAATATTGGGGAAGATGCCAGAGCTAAGGATGATGTTAAAGAGTTTAAGTATAGCCAATTGGAATTTCTTGTGTGTATATTTTATCAATTCATTTCGGAAACCATCAACACCACAGGCCTTTCTGGGTTAGAGGGTTTGTATTTCGTCCTGTAACTCATTCAATGTAATTGGAGAATCCAGTGGGTTCTGGTAGTCTTTAATAGTTGATTCTAAGATTTGTATTTGTCCTGTAACTCATTCAATGTAATTGGAGAATCCAGTGGGTTCTGGTAGTCTTTAATAGTTGATTCTAAGATTTGTATTTGTCCTGTAACTCATTCAATGTAATTGGAGAATCCAGTGGGTTCTGGTAGTCTTTAATAGTTGATTCTAAGATTTGTATTTGTCCTGTAACTCATTCAATGTAATTGGAGAATCCAGTGGGTTCTGGAAGTCAGTGAGTTCTGGAATCCAGTGGGTTCTGGAATCTAGTGGGTTCTGGTAGTCTTTAATAGTTGATTCTAAGATCTGTATTTGATCGTATATGTTTTTTCTGTTTGTTCTTTAATCACAGGGACAAAAAGATGAATCTCCATTTTGGACAGATAACTCTTTGTGTTGTTTGTTTAGTGTTTTGTTTAGTGTTTTCCAATTTCCACAGTGGTTAGATTCTATGGATTGTTTAATTATATTGAACTGATTTCTGACATGCTGTTCCTTTTTCCATAGTGTATGTCTGTATTGTTTTAATGATTCACCACAGTGAAGGGGTAGACTCAGGTTATCTAGGTCTATTTGTTTTTGGTTGAATAGGTTTCTCAATTTCTTTCTTAGGCTTTTGCATTCTTCATCAAACCGTTTGTCATTGTTGTAAATTTTCTTTGGTTTTCTCTTTGAAATGTGTAGATTTGATAGGGAAGCTGAGAGGTCCAATAGATGTTCTACTGCAAAGTTCACAACCTCACTATTACAGTGGAACGTTTTGTCCAGGAAGTTGCCTAAAATGTTTGTTTTTGTGCATTTGTTGTTGACTAATTGTTTTTTGTTGGTGTCCACACTACTTTCCTTCCATCTATAGCTTTTCTTTAATATTCTTAATTCAGTTTGTTTGTCTTTGATGCCTCATGACTGAGTATTGCTCTGTTCAAGTAGACTGTGATTTTGCTGTGGTCTAATAGGTGTGTCAGTGGACTGACTGTGAACGCTCTGAGAGACTCTGGCTTGAGGTCAGTGATAAAGTAGTCTACAGTACTACTGACGATAGATATGTCATAGGTGTACCTACCATAGGAGTCCCCTCGAAGCCTACCATTGACTATGTACATACCCAGTGTCCGACAGAGCTGCAGGAGTTGTGACCTGTTATTGTTGGTTATGTTGTCATAGTTGTGCCTAGGGGGGCAAATGGGGGAAGGAATGAATTGTCCCCCTGTGTGCTGAGGGTGTCAGGTTCTGGTCCGGTTCTGGCATTTAGGTCTCCACAGACTAGTACATGTCCCTGGGCTGGAAATGATTGATTTCCCCCTCCAGGACGGAGAACCTGTCTTCACTAAAGTATGGGGATTCTAGTAGGGGGATAAAGGTAGCACACAGGAGGGCATTTTTCTCCGTTAATATCATTTCCTTTTGGATTTCTTGCCAAATGTAAAGTGTTCCTGTTTTGATTAATTTAAAAGAGTGAGTTAGGTCTGCTCTATATCAAATTAGCAACACCCCTGAGTCCCTCTCTCTTTGCCTCCCTCTGTCCCCCCTTTCCCACTCTCTCCCTCCTCTCTCTCTCTCTCTCTCTCTCTCTCTCTCTCTCTCTCTCTCTCTCCCCTCTCACCACCTCTCTCCCTGACTCTCTCTCTCTCCCTGCCTCCCCTCTCACCACCTCTCTCTCTCTCTCTCTCTCTCTCTCTCTCCCCCTTCCTCCCTGCCTTCCTCTCTCTCCCTCACTGCCTCCCTCTCCCCTTGCCTCCCTCTCTCTCCCTCCCTACCTCTCTTTCCCCATGCCCCCTTCTCTCCCTGCCTCTCTCTCTCCCTCTCCCCTTGCCTCCCTCTCTCTCTCCCTCCCTACCTCTCTTTCCCCATGCCCCCTTCTCTCCCTGCCTCTCTCTCTCCCTGCCTCCTTTTCTCCCTAATTTTTTATATAACTCAACAAAGTGATGCTCCTGGGTTCCATTTCATTACCCTGTGTAACGTCCTCAGCTGTGTGATGAATGGAACTATTCTGCTGTGTGTGTGTGTGTGTGTGTGTGTGTCTTTGCATGGACATCAGTTACTAGAGATGTTGGAAGAAATGACACCGCATCAGTTGTATCATTGTATCAGTCTACTTTGATGTCTACAGTACCCTAGAGTAATAACCCTAATTCCCCCGAGCAATAACCCTAGAGAAATAACCTTAATAACACTGTAGTGATAACCCTATAGTAATGACCCCAATAACCCTACAGTAATGACCCTGCAGTAATAACCCTATAGTAATACCCTAACAACCCTTTAGTAACAACCCTATATTAATAACCCTAATATCCTATAGTAACAACCCTAATACTCCATAGCAATAACCCTATTGTAATAACCCTATTGTTATAACCCTATATTAATAACCCCACTAGGCTATGGTAATAACCCTAATGGACTATAGTAATAACCCATAAAAACAAAATACTGCATAGTTTCCTAAGAACGCAAAACTAGGTGGCCCTCTCAGTCGTTGTCGGACGTAATAACCCTAAAATAATAACCCTGATACCCTATGGTAATAACCCTGATACCCTAAAGTAATAACCCTAATATCCTATGGTAATAGCCACAATACCCTATGGTAATAACCCTAACACCCTAAAGTAATAACCCTAATATCCTATAGTAATAACCCTGATACCCTATAGCAATAACCCTAATACCCTATAGTAATAACCCTAATACCCTATAGTAATAACCCTAATACCCCAAAGAAATAACCCTAATATCCTGTAGTTATAACCCTAATGCCCTATAGTAATAACCCTGATACCCTAAAGTAATAACCCTAATATACTATAGTAATAGCCATAATACCCTATAGTAATAGCCATAATACCCTATAGTAATAGCCAAAATACCCTATGGTAATAACCCTAATACCCTGAAGTAATAACCCTAATATCCTGCAGTAATAACCACAATGCCCTATAGTAATAACCCTAATACCCTATAGTAATAACCATGATACCCTATAGTAATAACCCTAATACCCTATAGTAATAGCCCTACTACCCTATAGTAATAACCCTAATACCCTATAGTAATAACCCTAATACCCTGCAGTAATAACCCTGATACCCTGCGGTAATAACCGTGATACCCTGCAGTAATAACCATAATACCCTATAGTAATAACCCTAATATCCTATATTAATAACCTTCATATCCTATAGTAATAACCCAAATTCCCTATAGTAGTGGCCATAATACCCTATAGTAATAACCCTAATATCCTATTGTAATAGCCTTAATACCCTATAGTAATAACCCTAATACCCTATAGTAATAACCCTAATACCCTATAGTAATAACCCTGATACCCTGCGGTAATAACCATAATACCCTATAGTAATAACCCTAATATCCTATAGTAATAACCTTCATATTCTATAGTAATAACCCTAATACCCTATAGCAGTAGCCATAATACCCTATAGTAATAACCCTAATATCCTATAGTAATAACCTTAATACCCTATAGTAATAACCCTAATACCCTATAGTAATAACCCTAATACCCCATAGTAATACCCTATAGTAATAGCCCTGTAGTAATAACCCTGATATCCTATAGTAATAACCCTGCTATCCTGTGGTAATAACCCTAATACCCCATAGTAATAACCTTAATACCCTATATTAATAACCATAATACCCTATAGTAATAACCATAATACCCTATAGTAATAGCCAAAATACCCTACAGCAATAACCCTAATACCCTATAGTAATAACCCTAATACCCTATAGTAATAACCCTAATACCCTACAGTAATAACCCTGATACCCTGCAGTAATAATCATAGTACCGTATAGTAATAACCCTAATGTCCTATATTAATAACCTTCATATCCTATAGTAATAACCCGAATTCCCTATAGTAGCAGCCATAATACCCTATAGTAATAACCGTAATATCCTATTGTAATAACCTTAATACCCTATAGTAATAACCCTAATACCCTATAGTAATAACCCTACAGTAATAGCCCTATAGTGATAACCCTGATGTCCTATGGTAATAACCCTTGTAGCCTATATTAATAACCTTAATACCCTATATTAATAACCATAATACCCAATAGTAATAACCCTAATACCCTATAGTAATAGCCCTAATACACTATAGTAATAACCCTAATACCCCATAGTAATAACCCTAATACCCTACAGTAATAACCCTGATACCCTGCGGTAATACCCATAATACCCTATAGTAATAACCCTAATATCCTATAGTAATAACCTTCGTATCCTATAGTAATAACCCTAATAACCTATAGTAGTAGCCATAATACCCTATAGTAATAACCCTAATACCCTATAGTAATAACCCTAATACCCTATAGTAATAACCCTATAGCAATAGCCCTATAGTAATATCCCTGATATCCTATAATAATAACCCCGATATCCTATAGTAATAACCCTAATACCCTATAGTAATAACCTTAATACCCTATATTAATAACCATAATACCCTATAGTAATAACCATAATACCCTATAGTAATAGCCACAATACCCTACAGCAATAACCCTAATACCCTATAGTAATAACCCTGATATCCTATAGTAATAACCCTAATACCCTATAGTAATAACACTAATACCCTATAGTAATAATCTTAATACCCTATATTAATAACCCTAGTACCCTATAGTAATAACCATAATACCCTATAGTAATAGCCACAATACCCTACAGCAATAACCCTAGTACCCTATAGTAATAACCATAATACCCTATAGTAATAGCCATAATACCCTATAGTAATAACCCTAATACCCTATAGTAATAACCCTAATACCCTATAGTAATATCCCTAATACCCTATAGTAAAATCCCTAATACCCTATCGTAATAACCCTAATTTCCTATGGTAATAACCCTAATACCCTATAGTAATAACCCTAATACCCTATGGTGATAACCATAATACCCTATAGTAATAACCATAATACCCTGTAGTAATAACCCTAATACCCTATAGTAATAACCCTAATACCCTACAGTAATAACCCTGATACCCTGCAGTAATAGCCATAATACCCTATAGTAATAACCCTAATATCCTATATTAATAACCTTCATATCCTATAATAATAACCCGAATACCCTATAGTACCAGCCATAATACCCTATAGTAATAACCCTAATATCCTATTGTAATAACCTTAATACCCTATAGTAATAACCCTAATACCCTATAGTAATAACCCTAATACCCTATAGTAATAACCCTATAGTAATAGCCCTATAGTAATACCCCTGATATCCTATAGTAATACCCCTAATACCCTATAGTAATAACCCTAATACCCTATAGTAATAACCTTAATACCCTATATTAATAACCATAATACCCTATAGTAATAACCATAATACCCTATAGTAATAGCCACAAAACCTACAGTAATAACCCTAATACCCTGCAGTAATAACCATAATACCCTATATTAATAACCATAATACCCTATAATAATAACCCTGATACCCTATAGTAATAGCACTAATGCCCTATAGTAATAACCCTAATTTCCTATAGTAATAACCCTAATACCCTATTGTAATATCCTTAATACCCTACAGTAATAACCATAATACCCTGTAGTAATAACCCTAATACCCTATAGTAATAGCCATAATACCCTATAGTAATAACCCTAATACCCTATGGTAATAGCTCTAATACCCTATAGTAATAACCCTAATACCCTATGGTAATAACCATAATACCCTATGGCAATAACCCCAATACCCTGTGGTAATAACCCTAATACCCTACAGTAATATCCCTGATACCCTGCAGTAATAACCATAATACCCTATAGTAATAACCATAATACACTTTAGTAATAACCCTAATATCCTATAGTAATAACCTTAATACCCTATGGTAATAACCCTAATACCCTATAGTAATAGCCATAATACCCTATAGTAATAACCCTAATATCCTATAGTAACAACCTTAATACCCTATAGTAATAACCCTATAGTAATAGTCCTATAGTAATAACCCTGATATCCTATGGTAATAACCCCAATACCCTATAGTAATAACCTTAATACCCTACAGTAATAACATTAATACCCTATAGTAATAACATTAATACCCTACAGTAATAACCTTAATACCCTATAGTAATAACCATAATACCCAATAGTAATAACCATAATACCCTATAGTAATAACCATAATACCCAATAGTAATAACCATAATACCCTATAGTAATAGCCACAATACCCTATGGTAATAACCCTTATACACTATAGTAATAACCCTAATACCCTGCAGTAATAACCATAATACCCTATATTGATAACCATAATACCCTATAGTAATAACCCTAATACTCTAAAGTAGTAACCCTATAGTAAGAACCATAATACCCTATAGCATTAACCCTAAAGTAATAACCCTCATTCTCTATAGTAATACACCTATAGTAATACCCCTAAAGAAATAAACCTAATGCTCTTAAGGAGTAAGCCTATAGTAATTACCCTCACTCTCTATAGTAATACCCCTATAGAAATAACCCTCATTCTCTATAGTAATACCCCTATAGTAATAACCCTACTACTCTGCAGTAATAACCATATAGTAATAACTCTCATTCTCTATAATAATACCCCTATAGTAATAACCCACATTCTCTATAGTAATACCCCTATAGAAATAACCCTAACCCGTGGTTCTCCTCAGGTTAATTCCTCTAATTGGTGTTTAATATCCAGGTGCAGTGGTTCTCCTCAGATTAATTCCCAGGTGCAGTGGTTCTCCTCAGATTAATTCCCAGGTGGTGCAGTGGTTCTCCTCAGATTAATTCCCAGGTGCAGTGGTTCTCCTCAGATTAATTCCCAGGTGCAGTTTCTCCTCAATATTAATTCCAGGTGCAGTGGTTCTCCTCAGATTAATTCCCAGGTGCAGTGGTTCTCCTCAGATTAATTCCCAGGTGCAGTGGTTCTCCTCAGATTAATTCCCAGGTGGTTCTCCTCAGATTAATTCCCAGGTGCAGTGGTTCTCCTCAGGTTAATTAATTCCCAGGTGCAGTGGTTCTCCTCAGATTAATTCCCAGGTGCAGTGGTTCTCCTCAGATTAATTCCCAGGTGCAGTGGTTCTCCTCAGATTAATATCCAGGTGCAGTGGTTCTCCTCAGTTTAATTCCTCTAATTGATTTTTAATATCCAGGTGCAGTGTTTCTCCTCAGCGTAATCTCTCTATTTACTTTACATTAGTCTGTCCTCTCTTCTCATCATTCATAGTGAAACGGAGGAATCACTCCTGTGTTTTACACTTAGAGGTGAGTTAATTCAAGCATCACCTATTTAAAAACATCCTTCCTTTTCTCCCTCCCTCTCTAGAAAATATGACATTGTTTTCTAAATGTCTCATAGTGTTGTGGAATAGATTTTATTGCATGATTGCATTGTTTGGTGAGGCTGTTGATCTCAGGCTGAGGGTCACAGAGCCCCTGAGGATTCTTGTAAGGAGAAGAGAGATGATGGGTGGAGGGGAGGACAGACAGGGTAGGTGGAGGACAGGAGATGAGAGGACAGAGGGTGGGTGGAAGGGAGGGGAGGACAGACAGGGTGGATGGAGGAGAGGAGAGACAGGGTGGGTGGAGGAGAGGAGATGACAGGGTCAGTGGAGGACAGACAGGGTGGGTGGAGGTGAGGAGAGGCAGGGTGGTGGAGGAGAGGAGAGACAGGGTGGATGGAGGAGAGGAGATGACAGGGTGGGTGGAGGAGAGGAGAGGACAGACAGGTTGGGTGGAGAAGAGGAGATGATAGGGTCAGTGGAGGAGAGGACAGACAGGGTAGGTGGAGGAGAGGAGATGACAGGGTGGGTGGAAGAGAGGAGAGGACAGACAGGTTGGGTGGAGAAGAGGAGTTGACAGGGTCGGTGGAGGAGAGGACAGACAGGATGGGTGGAGGAGAAGAGATGACAGGGTGGATGGAGGAGAGGACTGACAGGGTGGGTGGAGAAGAGGAGTTGACAGGGTCGGTGGAGGAGAGGACAGACAGGATGGGTGGAGGAGAAGAGATGACAGGGTGGGTGGAGGAGAGGACTGACAGGTTGGGTGGAGGTGAGGAGATGACAGGGTGGGTGGAGGAGAGGACTGACAGGTTGGGTGGAGGAAAGGAGATGACAGGGTGGATGGAGCGGAGGACAGACAGGTTGGGTGGAGGTGAGGAGATGACAGGGTGGTGGAGGAGAGGACAGACAGGGTGGTGGAGGAGAGGAGATGACAGGGTGGTGGAGGAGAGGAGATGACAGGGTGGGTGGAGGTGAGGAGAGACGACTGGGTGGGTGGAAGAGATACAGAGTGTTTACCCTTTTACCACAGTGGGCTAAATCAGGGCCACACGGAGTGTTTCTTGTTAGTCTTAAACAAATCTACTATGAAACAAGGTATACACCTCACACATGGTTATGGACTTAAAAAAAGAAGACACCTGTACCATGTCAGATATAGACTTGAAATGTATTACATTTTGAGTTTGCATCCCAACTTTATATACAGTACCAGTCCAAAGTTTGAACACACCCACTCATTATTGAGTTTTTCTATATTTTTACATTGTAGAATAACAGTGAAGACATCATAACTATGAAATAACAGAAATAGAATCATGTAGTAAACAAAAAAGTGTTCAACAAATCAAAATATATTTTAGATTTTAGATTCTACAAAGTAGCCACCCCTTTGCCTTGTTGACAGCTTTGCACCCTCTTTGCATTCTCTCAACCAGCTTCATGAGGTAGTCACCTGGAATGCATTTCAAACAAGGTGTGTTGGGGGGGGGGGGTATACAGAAGATAGCCTTATTTAGTAAAAGACCAAGTCCATATTATGACAAGAACAGCTCAAATAAACAAAGAGAAATTAAAGTCCATTAATTTAGTCTGTCAATCCGGGAAAATTTTGCGAACTTTGAAAGTTTCTTCAAGTGCAGTCGCAAAAACCATCAAGCACTATGATGAAACTGGCTCTCATGAGGACCGCCATAGGAAAGGAAGACCCAGAGTTTCCTCTGCTGCAGAGGCTAAGTTCATTAGAGTTAACTGTACCTCTGATTGCAGACCAAATAAATGCTTCACAGAGTTCAAGTAACAGACACATGTCAACATCAACTGTTCAGAGGAGACTGCCTGAATCAGGCCTTCATGGTAGAATTACTGCGAAGAAAACACTACTAAAGGACACCAATAAGAAGAACAGACTTGCTTGGGCCAAGAAACACGAGCAATAGACATTAGACCGGTGGAAATCTGGCCGTTGGTCTGATGAGTCCAAATTTGAGATTGTTTGTTCCAACCGCTGTGTCTTTGTAAGATGCAGAGTAGGTGAACGGATGATCACCTCATGTGTGGTTCTCACCGTGAAGCATGGAGGAGGATGTGTGGTGGTGCTTTGCTGGTGACACTGTCTGTGATTTATTTAGAATGCAAGGCACATCAAACATCACACTCTACCTGCTCTTAGTAATTACATGGCAGACATTACTCTCTCCCTGGTCTTAGTAATTGCATCAACCTTCACACTCTGCTCTTAGTAATTATACAGTTTCCAGTCATTATCCTGTTCTAGTGTATCACAATGACATGTATACGTTTTCACAGACTATTCAAACACGAGTGCATGTACCTAATTCCCTATATAGTGCACTACTTTAGACCAGAGCCCTATGACCCCCTATTCCCTATATAGTGCACTACTTTAGACCAGAGCCCTATGACCCCCTATTCCCTATATAGTGCACTATATTAAACCAGAGCCCTATGGAACCCTATTCCCTATATAGTGCACTACTTTAGACCAGAGCCCTATTCCCTATTCCCTATATAGTGCACTACTTTAGACCAGAGCCCTATGGAACCCTATTCCCTACATAGTGCACTACATTAGACCAGAGCCCTATGACCCCTATTCCCTATATAGTGCACTACATTAGACCAGAGCCCTATGGAACCCTATTCCCTATATAGTGCACTACTTTAGACCAGAGCCCTATTCCCTATATAGTGCACTACATTAGACCAGAGCCCTATTCCCTATATAGTGCACTACTTTAGACCAGAGCGCTATGGAACCCTATTCCCTATGTAGTGCACTACATTAGACCAGAGCCCTATGGTACCCTATTCCCTATATAGTGCACTACTTTAGACCAGAGCCCTATTCCCTATATAGTGCACTACATTAGACCAGAGCCCTATGGAACCCTATTCCCTATATAGTGCACTACTTTAGACCAGAGCCCTATTCCCTATATAATGCACTACATTAGACCAGAGCCCTATTCCCTATATAGTGCACTACTTTAGACCAGAGCCCTATTCCCTATATAGTACACTACATTAGACCAGAGCCCTTTAGAACCCTATTCCCTATATAGTGCACTACATTAGACCAGAACCCTATGGCACCCTATTCCCTATATAGTGCACTACATTAGACCAGAGCCCTGTGGCACGCTATTCCCGATATAGTGCACTACTTTAGACCAGAGCCCTATGACCCCCTATTCCCTATATAGTGCACTACTTTAGACCAGAGCCCTATGGAACCCTATTCCCTATATAGTGCACTACATTAGACCAGAGCCCTATGACCCCCTATTCCCTATATAGTGCACTACATTAGACCAGAGCCCTATGGAACCCTATTCCCTATATAGTGCACTACTTTAGACCAGAGCCCTATTCCCTATATAGTGCACTACATTAGACCAGAGCCCTATTCCCTATATAGTGCACTACTTTAGACCAGAGCGCTATGGAACCCTATTTCCTATGTAGTGCACTACATTAGACCAGAGCCCTATGGAACCCTATTCCCTACATAGTGCACTAATTTAGACCAGAACCCTATGGCACCCTATTCCCTATATAGTGCACTACTTTAGACCAGAGCCCTATTCCCTATATAGTGCACTACATTAGACCAGAGCCCTATGGAACCCTATTCCCTATATAGTGCACTACTTTAGACCACAGCCCTATTCCCTATATAATGCACTACATTAGACCAGAGCCCTATTCCCTATATAGTGCACTACTTTAGACCAGAGCCCTATTCCCTATATAGTACACTACATTAGACCAGAGCCCTTTAGAACCCTATTCCCTATATAGTGCACTACATTAGACCAGAGCCCTATGGCACCCTATTCCCTATATAGTGCACTACATTAGACCAGAGCCCTGTGGCACGCTATTCCCGATATAGTGCACTACTTTAGACCAGAGCCCTATGACCCCCTATTCCCTATATAGTGCACTACTTTAGACCAGAGCCCTATGGAACCCTATTCCCTATATAGTGCACTACATTAGACCAGAGCCCTATGGAACCCTATTCCCTATATAGTGCACTACTTTAGACCAGAGCCCTATTTCCTATATAGTGCACTACTTTAGACCAGAGCCCTATGGAACCCTATTCCCTACGTAAAACACTACTTTCGACCAGAGCCCTATGGAACCCTATTCCCTATATAGTACACTACATTAGACCAGAGCCCTATTCCCTATATAGAACACTACTTTAGACCAGAACCCTATGGAACCCTATTCCCTATATCGTGCATTACATTAGACCAGAGCCCTATTCCCTATATAGTACACTACATTAGACCAGAGCCCCATGGAACCCTATTCCCTATATAGTGCACTACATTAGACCAGAATCCTATGAGCCCTGTTCAAGACTAAAGTACTATATACTGAATAGACTGCTGGATCAAAACTGTTCATCGTCGCCAGCTGTCTTCAGATGAATAGCGGGGCTTTCACACACCGGTCAATCAGCAGGAGCCAGGTTTTGAAGACGAGGGTATGAGCTCTGATTATGTGATCGTTGCCAGCGGTGTATTGCCAGTTGCATGTGGAGTCTGATTGCTCCAGTAGCGTATTGCTTCACCACTTGACTGCACAACAAGCAGCGAACTCATTTTAACCTTATTCAATGTCATTGAATCACAGGGAAATATCCCAGGGTATATGAGTGTGTGTCTTACCGTCGCTTAACTGTGTATTGTACATCCTTAGCCTGTGTGCACTGATTGCGTTCTACATGAACGTACTGTAAGAAGCATGGCTTCGATTCTACAGCAGGGCTGTGTGTGTGTGTGTGTGTGTATGTGTGTGTTTGTGTGTGTGAGTGTGTGTATGTGAGTGTGTTTGCATGTGTGTGTGTGTATTTGCGTGTGTTAGTTTGTGTGCTTGCGTGTGTTAGTGTGTGTGCGTGTGTTAGTGTGTGTGTTTGCGTGTGTGTGTGCGTGTGTTTGTGTGTGTGAGTGTGTGTATGTGAGTGTGTTTGCGTGTGTGTGTGTATTTGCATGTGTTAGTGTGTGTGTGCGCGTGTGTTTGTGTGTGCGTGTGTTAGTGTGTGTGTTTGCGTGTGTGTGTGTGTGTGTGTGTGTGTGTGTTGTTTGCGTGTGTGTGTGCGCGTGTGTTTGTGTGTCAGTGTGTTTGCGTGTGTGTGTGTGTGTGTTTGCGTGTGTGAGTGTGTGTATGTGAGTGTGTTTGCGTGTGTGTGTGCGCGTGTGTTTGTGTGTCAGTGTGTTTGCGTGTGTGTGTGTGTTTCTATGTGTGTGTGTGTGTGTGTGTGTGTGTGTGTGTGTGTGTTTGTGTGTGTGAGTGTGTGTATGTGAGTGTGTTTGCGTGTGTGTGTGTGTATTTGCGTGTGTTAGTTTGTGTGCTTGCGTGTGTTAGTGTGTGTGCGTGTGTTAGTGTGTGTGTGTTTGCGTGTTTGTGTGTGTGAGTGTGTGTATGTGAGTGTGTTTGCGTGTGTGTGTGCGTGTGTGTGTGTGTGTTTTGTGTGTCAGTGTGTTTGCGTGTGTGTTTTCATGTGTGTGTGTGTGTGTGTGTGTGTGTGTGTGTGTGTGTGTGTGTGTGTGTGTGTGTGTGTGTGTGTGTGTGTGTGGAGTATATTCATGGTTGTGCTCCTGTACACCCCAATGTATCTTTCCTCAGTCGAAGGAGACAAAGACACAATTAATTTCTCTGGGTGAGTCCTTCATTAGCTTGATGAACAAGCTAATGATTCTTGGTCTTCTGGTTTAACCTCTAGATGTTCTCTGAACACCACAGCATAATGGATGGTCTCTCTGCTTACCCACATTCAGCCATCGACCTCAGCGGATTGGGGACTGGCTCTGTTAGAATCATATTCCCTAGAGAAACTACTATAAGAGCCAGGGACAAAGTAGTGCACTATATAGAGAATAGGGTGCCATTTGTTACGCAGAGTAGTGCACTATAAACGAAATAGGATGCAATTTCAGGGTCAGGGCGGGCAGGGGGCAGTAATCCAGAACGGTGGGGTAAGGTACAGTCTCAGGGTCAGGGCGGGCAGGGGGCAGTAATCCAGAACGGTGGGGTAAGGTACAGTCTCAGGGTCAGGGCGGGCAAGGGGCAGTAATCCAGAACAGTGGGGTAAGGGTCTCAGGGTCAGGGCGGGCAGGGGGCAGAAATCCAGAACGGTGGGGTAAGGTACAGTCTCAGTGTCAGGGTGGGCAGGGGGCAGTATCCAGAACGGTGGGGTAGGTAAGTCTCAGGGTCAGGACAGGCAGGGGGCAGTAATCCAGAACGGTGGGGTAGGGTACAGTCTCAGGGTCAGGGCGGGCAGGGGGCAGTAATCCAGAATGGTGGGGTAAGGTACAGTCTCAGGGTCAGGGCGGGCAAGGGGCAGTAATCCAGAACGGTGGGGTAAGATACAGTCTCAGGGTCAGGGCGGGCAGGGGGCAGTAATCCAGAACGGTGGGGTAAGGTACAGAACAGCTGGCAGTCTCAGGGTCAGGACAGGCAGGGGGCAGTAATCCAGAACGGTGGGGTAAGGTACAGTCTCAGGGTCAGGACAGACAGGGGGCAGTAATCCAGAACGGTGGGGTAAGGTACAGTCTCAGGGTCAGGGCGGGCAGAACGGTCAAAACAGGGAAGGACAAGGAAACAGGAGCAAAAAAAAGGCAGGAAAACAAACACGGATAGGTTTTACGAACAAAACAAACTGGCAACAGACAAACAGAGAACATAGGTATAAATACACAGGGGATAATGAGGAAGATGGGCGACTCCTGGAGGGGGATGGGGATCATTTAGGCAGGTTACCTTATCGTTAGTCATTTAGGCAGGTTACTTTGCGTCTTTGGGCACAGGGACTAGGGTGGTCTGCTTGAAACATGTAGGTATTACAGACATGGTCAAGGCGAGGTTGAAAATGTCAGTGAAGACACTTGACAGTTGGTCCGCACATGCTTTGAGTACATGTACTGGTAATCCTTCTGGCCCCGCGGCTTTGTGAATGTTGACCTGTTTAAAGGTTTTGATCACATCGGCTACCGAGAGCATTATAACACAGTCATCCAGAACAGCTGTTGCTCTCGTGCATGCTTCAGTGTTGCTAGCCTCGAAGCGAGCGTAAACAGCATTTAGCTCGTCTGGTAGGCTCGCGTCACTGGGCAGCTCCCGTCTGGGTTTCCCTTTGTAGTCCGTAATAGTTTTCAAGCCCTGCCACATCCGACGAGCGTCAGAGCCAGTGTAATAGGATTCAATCATAATCCTGTATTGACGCTTTGCTTGTTTGATGGTTCGTCTGAGGGAGTAGCGCGATTTCTTATAAGCATCCGGATTAGTCTCCCGCTCCTTGAAAGCGGCAGATCTAGCCTTTAGTTCGATGCGGATGTTGCCTGTAATCCATGGATTCTGGTTGGGAAATGTACGTACAGACACTGTGGGGACGACATCATCAATGCACTTATTGATGAAGACGATGACTGAGGTGGTGTATTCCTCAATGCCATTGGATGAATCCCGGAACATATTCCAGTCTGTGCTAGACAAACAGTCCTGAAGTGTAGCATCCGCGTCATCTGACCACTTCCGTATTGAGCGAGTCACTGGCATTTCCTGATTTAGTTTTTGCTTGTAAGCAGGAATCAGGAGAATAGAATTAGAATTATGGTCAGATCTGCCAAATGGAGGGCGTTGGAGAGCATTGTATGCATCTTTGTGTGTGGCGTAATGCTGGTAAAAATTTGGTAAAACTGATTTAAGTATGCCTGCATTAAAGTCCCCGGCCACTAGGAGCTCCACTTCTGGGTGAGCCTTGTCTTGTTTGCTTATGACCTTACAGATTTGGTTGAGTGTGGCCTTAGTGCCAGCATCGTTCTGTGGTGGTAAATAGATGGCTACGAAAAATAAAGATGAGAACTCTCTTGGTAGATAATGTGGTCTACAGCTTATCATAAGGTATTCTACCTCAGGCGAGCAATACCTCAAGACTTCTTTAATTAATATTAGACATAGCAATACCTCAAGACTTCTTTAATATTAGACATAGTGCACCGGCTGTTATTGACAAAAAGACACACACCCCCACCCCTCATTTTACCAGAGATAGCATCTCTGTTCTGCCTGTGCATAGAAAATCCTGCTAGCTCTATGTTGTCTGTATCTTCATTCAGCCACGCCTCTGTGAAACATAAGATGTTACAGTTGTTAAAACCTCTCTGGGATAGGCGTCCTGCTGGCGCCGGTGAAACAACTTCCGGTGAAACTGGAGGGCGCGCAATTAAAAAAAAAAAAAATGAAGGATATTAAACATTTAGGTGCATACAAGTGTCTAAATTTGGTAAAAAGCTTAAATTCTTGCTAATCTAACTGCACTGTCCGATTTACAATAGGCTTTACGAAAGCATGCCATGTGATTGTTCGAGGACGGTGCTCCACATCAAAATATTTTTCCACCAGCACAGATTTCATAAATTCACAAATAGCGATTACATTTTCATTTACTTTTTGAAAATCTTAAGCTGATTTCTCATCCAAAGGGTCCCAGCTACAACATGTAGTGTCGTTTTATTAGATAAAATCCTTCTTTACATCCCAAAAAGTCAGTTTAGTTGGCGCCATTGACTTGAGTAATCCACTCATTCAACTTGCAGAGAAAGGAATCCAAAAAACTATCACTATTCTTTGTTTAAAAAAGTCAAAATACGTTTCTATTTAATCCTCAGGTACCCTAATATGTAATTAAACTATAATTTTTCAAACAGAAAGAAGTATATTCAATAGGAAAACTATATTAGCAGGTCTGTATCATAACTCATAATACTCCCAGACACCCTAGACCCACTCCAATCCACCCCAACAGATCCACAGATGGCGCAATCTCTATCGCACTCCACACTGCCCCTTCTCACCTGGACAAAAGGAACACCTATGTGGGAATGCTGTTCATTAATTATAGCTCAGCTTTCAACACTATAGTGCCCACAAAGCTCATCACTAAGCTAAGGACACTGGGACTAAACCCCTCTCTCTACAACTTGATCCTGGAATTCCTGACGGGCCGCCCTCAAGTGGTGAGGGTAGGCAACAACACATCCCCCACACTGATCCTCAACACGAGGGCCCCTCATGGGTGTGTATTTAGTCCCCTCCTGTATTCCCTGTTCACCCACGACTGCATGGCCAAACACGACTCCAACACTATCATTAAGACGTCCTATATGGAGGAGGTCTGAGAACTGGCAATGTGGTGTCAGGACAACAACCTCTCCCTCAATGTGAGCAAGACAAAGGAGCTGATCGTGGACTACAGGAAAAGGCGGGCCGAACAGGACCCCATTATCGACGTGGCTGTAGTGGAGCAGGTTGAGAGTTTCAAGTTCCTTGGTGTGCACATCACCAACAAACTATCATGGTCCAAACATACCAAGAATGTAGTGAAGAGGGCACAACAAAACCTATCCCCCCTCAGGAGACTGAAAGGATATGGCATGGGTCCACGGGGGGTTGGAGACAGCAAACAATGGGGTAACCTGTACATCATTCATTCCTCCCATCCTTGAAACCGACAGATGGATAGTAGAAAGGAGATATTATACGATTAGCCTACAGGTTAGGGTACTCAGTAGTGTGCCGCTATAGGTTTATAATGGCTGCAAAATAGCAGTGTTGAAGAGAATTTGGAGAGCAGCTTGACATGGGACATGAACACGCATAGATTCCAAGATCATTTGTTTAAATTGAGTGTACCTACGTAGCCTACTAGCCAGCCTATGGACCTCATGGGGGATATACTACCCTTTGTAAAGCACCATGGATAAGGTCATTATTAATAGTTGCCGTTATACACAGCCTTCCAAAACGTTGTAGCGAATCCCGCAGGCACACCGACAGGGACTCAAGCCTAGTTTTCATCGTATTCAGTGACAGGCACACCGACAGGGACTCAACCCTAGTTTTCATCGTATTCAGTGACAGCCACACCGACAGGGACTCAACCCTAGTTTTCATCGTATTCATTGACAGCCACACCGACAGGGACTCAAGCCTAGTTTTCATCGTATTCATTGACAGCCACACCGACAGGGACTCAAGCCTAGTTTTCATCGTATTCATTGACAGCCACACCGACAGGGACTCAACCCTAGTTTTCTTCGTATTCAGTGACAGCCACATCGACAGGGACTCAACCCTAGTTTTCATCGTATTCAGTGACAGCCACACCGACAGGGACTCAACCCTAGTTTTCATCGTATTCAGTGACAGGCACACCGACAGGGACTCAACCCTAGTTTTCATCGTATTCAGTGACAGCCACACTGACAGGGACTCAACCCTAGTTTTCATTGTATTCATTGACAGCCACACCGACAGGGACTCAACCCTAGTTTTCATCGTATTCATTGACAGCCACACCGACAGGGACTCAACCCTAGTTTTCATCGTATTCAGTGACAGCCACACCGACGGGGACTCAACCCTAGTTTTCATCGTAAAGAAGTGAAGAAAAGAAACAGATTGAAAGAATTAGCGAACAGCTTGATTGCTGTAGGAACGTCAGGGAAACTGGGCAGAAGGGAGTCGAGCTTCAAATGCAGAAATTCTGTAACATCTTTAATTGAGCCTCTCATTCTCCTTAATTGCCAGCCTCAACACATTACGGAAAGAGAGTAACTGTAGGAAGCTCTGGGGGGTCGTCAGGATACTGGACTGACAATAAGTTGATGCAAACAGTTTAAATAAAAGTTCAAATAAAAGATGCAAACAGTTTATCATCTTTAACAAGTTCTTGAAGGTTTGAACAACAACAAAAAAATAAGCTTAAATTAAATTTGCAATTTATTTTCTACGAACCGGTGATTGAGGTGCAATATCAACAGTCCCTTATCTCTGGTATAACTTGGCAACATTTATTAAGACTAAGTTTAAATTGTGTGCAGCGCAATGGACATACAGTATAATGCACAATGTGTCAGGAAAGTCTAGGTTGACAACTCAGTATAGAAAACCAAGGGTGCAGCTTTGTGGGGGAGACATAATTATTATTAAAAATAAATATCCAGTCTGATAAACACTCCAAAACAGCCTCGGAGGTGTCCACATGGTCCTAAAGCACACTGCTTTCTTGTTTTGTATCACATTACAATGATAAACCTGTTAGGCTATTTCATTTTTATTTTTATTTTAATACATTTTTTTTTTAAATAGCAGCTAAATAGAGTATAACAGCTATATATAGTACATAATGAAACAATCTCTAGTAAGCTAGTGTTTTCAGGGTTTGACTGACCATATTATTTTGGTATTAATACACTGGTTTTACGTGTAACAAATGTCTTTTCAAGCTGGGAGAGAGTGTGAGAACAGTTAATTTCATGCAGGTTCAGGTAGAGTACACAGGACAGTTGTATACTCAAAGAGATAATTCATGTTCTACTGTTGCCAAAGTCCTTCATGAATACTAGAAAGGTTGGGAAGGGGTCTGATTGTAATTAAGATTGGCTGCGCAAGGGGAATCTAGCTCCTATTTTCATTTTATTTTCACCAAGTGATCAGATAATGTCAATTGTCATTACAACTATGTTGTCATTAAGCTCGGGACACATGTTTTTTTGAACTGTTAATGTCTTAGAGACTAGTTTATGTTCCAATGTTTTCAGAGTTCTGATGTGGCCTTGAAAATATTACAACAGCCCTATCAACAGGGCCCACATCAGAACACTGAAAACATTGGAACCATCCTTTAAACAGGGCCCACATCAGAACACTGAACACATTGGAACCATCCTTTAAACAGGGCCCACATCAGAACACTGAACACATTGGAACCATCCTTTAAAACAGGGCCCAGATCAGAACACTGTGTATTTATTACCAGATGAAGGGTATACTGTGCAACGTTCATAAGATCTGAATGCCTTCTATGGAATACAGTTCGACAAAAGGAGTCTGTATTGAAAACATGCCCACGTCAGGAGAGATACCTATTTAGGTCATCCCTAGCTGCTGGAATGCTCAGTCCTGGCCCTGTGGGTCTGCTGTACTGTTGTCACTCTGGCCTAACACACCTGAAACCAATGATCAATGTTTCACTAAGATCCTAACGCTGAGTTGGGTGTGTTGGGTTGGGGCGCTACAGGGCCGTAGACCCCTAGGGGCAGGACGGGGTGACCCAGATATATTGTGTTCAAGCAGAATGAGCTCTACAGTACTACTAGACCTATGATATGAATTCTATGGAAGATGTCATTTTCTGTGCAGTTACCCACTTTAAAACCAAAGATGTGCCCCCTGAGAATATCAGTTTGGTATGGAGGAACTACATCACTGCCTACGTCAGAACATCAGTTTGGTATGGAGGAACTACATCACTGCCTACGTCAGAACATCAGTTTAGTATGGAGGAACTACATCACTGCCTACGAACATCAGTTTGGTATGGAGGAACTATCACTGCCTTTCAGTTTGGTATGGAGGAACTACATCACTGCCTACGTCAGAACATCAGTTTGGTATGGAGGAACTACATCACTGCCTACGAACATCAGAACATCAGTTTGGTATGGAGGAACTACATCACTGCCTACGTCAGAACATCAGTTTGGTATGGAGGAACTACATCACTGCCTACGTCAGAACATCAGTTTAGTATGGAGGAACTACATCACTGCCTACGTCAGAACATCAGTTTGGTATGGAGGAACTACATCACTGCCTACGTCAGAACATCAGTTTGGTATGGAGGAACTACATCACTGCCTACGTCAGAACATCAGTTTGGTATGGAGGAACTACATCACTGCCTACGTCAGAAAATCGTTTTGTTATACAGGAACTACATCACAACTTTAGGCTCTTGAATAAAATACAATATTGTAGCTAGCAAGATGGAGATTATTATAGAGGTTATTTTTAATGAGTGCATTTCACAAGTGCCTAGTTTGCATAAACTACCGTAACTAAAACCACTGCACTTGTTTTACCTGCAAACTTCGGTTTCGAACCCGAGAAGTTCAGGCATTGTTTGCCTCGTGATTTGCTTGGAGAGTTGAGTTGTCTGTCTGAAGAGGACCCACCTCTGAACAATTTGTTTCCCTTATCCAAAAATAGTTGCGTCACTGAAATTAGACTCAAATGACTTGCATATGGTCGGGTTTTCAAGACTAATATTATGTCACAACGTCATGTTATTAGATTGTTTTATTATCTTCCAAGGACCCCCCCAAAACATTTTTGCACCCCAACAGGGTGCGGGGTGTTTCAATTCAAATAACTTTTATTATTAGAGGGAACATCATGTGTGGTGACATGACAGACTGTGGTAAGAGATTGCTGCTCCCAGGAGTGACCGTCAGCATCCCTACAGCCAGGCTAACAATCTCAGAGGACAGTCTCTGCCTGATATCTGAAGACTGCACAGAAGCAATGAGAAGAGATGATTAGATAGAGATACATTACACCAAAGCAGGCAATGAGAGTCTCAAGCATGAGGGATGATAAAGGTAGATCGTAACTACTACATGAAAATGGCAAGTTGATGGTTGTGATGAACCCTTGTGCGATTACCGTTCAGGTTGGATGGTTGTGATTAGCCCGTTAGTGAGCATACCGTGTCAGGTTGTGTGGGAGCTGGGAGTTGGAATGGCTTGGTCAGGGCTTCCTCTGGGCACAGTCTGGGCAGTGTCTGTGCAGGGGGTTGAATCCTCTTGGTCAGGGCTTCCTCTGGGCACAGTCTGTGCAGTGTCTGTGCAGGGGGTTGAAGCCTCTTGGTCAGGGCTTCCTGTAGACACAGTCTGGGCCGTGTAGGAGCAGGGGTTGAAGACTCTTGGTCAGGGCTTCCTGTAGACATAGTCTGGGCAGTGTCTGTGCAGGGGTTGAATCCTCTTGGTCAGGGCTTCCTGTAGACACAGTCTGTGCAGTGTCTGTGCAGGGGTTGAATCCTCTTGGTCAGGGCTTCCTGTAGACACAGTCTGTGCAGTGTCTGTGCAGGGGGTTGAATCCTCTTGGTCAGGGCTTCCTGTAGACACAGTCTGGGCAGTGTCTGTGCAGGGGGTTGAATCCTCTTGGTCAGGGCTTCCTGTAGACACAGTCTGGGCCGTCTCTTGCCTAGTTAAATAAAAAAATAAAAAAATGTCGGGGCTGAACAGTTGTCATATTGAAAAATATTTACCAGTACAAATGTATTGAGTACAATGATGTTTATGTATCCATAACACAACTCTATCGATTAATATTAATCACAAGTGTAAAAAAGGTAGTTCTTCTTCTCTACCTAACTTTCCTTCACAGTCTGCTTACTTTCCGTTAATCTGGTTTGTTTGGCTGCTCATGCTTTTTACCAGTTCATCATGAGAACTAGCCTCTACATATTGGCACAGGCAGTTAAACGTATCGACACTAAATAGGTAACAATACACAAACAGTCTATATTATTATCTTCCAAGGACCCAAAAAACAAAAACTTGAAATCTGAAATACAATCCAGTAACATTTATAGAAAGTTGTTGCATTCCTGCATTGTTAATGCTACATAACATTACCTCTAGGTTGTTAATGCTACATAACATTACCTCTGGTTGCTAATGCTACATAGCATTACCTCTGGCCTGTTAATGCTACATAACATTACCTCTGGCCTGTTCATGCTACATAACATTACCTCTGGTTGTTAATGCTACATAACATTACCTCTGGTTGTTAATGCTACATAGCATTACCTCTGGCTTGTTAATGCTACATAACATTACCTCTGGCCTGTTCATGCTACATAACATTACCTCTGGCTTGTTAATGCTACATAACATTACCTCTGGCTTGTTAATGCTACATACCATTACCTCTGGTTGTTAATGCTACGTAACATTACCTCTGGGTTGTTAATGCTACATAACATTACCTGTGGCTTGTTAATGCTACATAACATTACCTCTGGCTTGTTAATGCTACATAACATTACCTCTGGCTTGTTAATGCTACATAACATTACCTCTGGCTTGTTAATGCTACATAACATTACCTCTGGCTTGTTAATGCTACATACCATTACCTCTGGTTGTTAATGCTACGTAACATTACCTCTGGGTTGTTAATGCTACATAACATTACCTCTGGCGTGTTCATGCTACATAACATTACCTCAGATAATTTAGCACAGTAACTTAGATAGGTACTGTAGATGGATGAGAGAAATCAATTATATTTCCTCCATTTTGAATTCAGGCTGAAATACAACAATGCCTCAAGGGGAAATAACACTGTTTGAAGGCACTGTTGCGTTACAGCCTTATTCTAAAATTGATTAAATCATTTTTTTCCTCTCATCAATCTACACGTAATACCCCATAATGACAATGCAAAAACATGTAAAAATCAGAAATACCTTATTTATATAAGCATTCAGATGCTTTGCTGATGGACTCGAAATTGAGCTCAGGTGCATTCTGTTTCCATTGAGCATCATTGAGATGTTTCAACAACTTGATTGGAGTTTACCTGTGGTAAATTCAATTGATTGAACATGATTTGGAAAGGCACACACCTGTCTATATAAGGTCCCATAGTTGACAGAGCATGTCAGAAAAAAGCAAGCCATGAGGTCCAAGGAATTGTCCGTATAGCTCTGAGACAGGATTGTGTCGAGGCACAGATCAGGGGTAGGGCACCAAAACATTTCTGCAGCATTGAAAGTCCCCAAGAACACAGTGGCGTCCACCATTCTGCAGCATTGAAAGTCCCCAAGAACACAGTGGCCTCCATCATTCTTAAATGGAAGAAGTTTGGAACCACCAAGACTCTCCCTAGAGCTGGCCGCCCGGCCAAAATGAGCAATCTGGGGAGAAGAGCCTTGGTCAGGGAGGTGACTACGAACCAGATGGTCACTCTGACAGAGCTCCAAAGTTCCTCTGTGGAGATGGGAGAACTTTCCAGAAGGACAACAATCTCTGCTGCCCTCCACCAATCAGGCCTTTATGGTAGAGTGACCAGATGGAAGCCACGCCTCAGTAAAAGTCACATGGCCACCCGCTTGGAGTTTACCAATTTTGGCATTCGAGGTGTTTATGTTACTCGTCCCTCAACAATGCCCTTTACTTAAATCAAGTTTTCATCATACTATGTATTAATTTTAAAGATGTAGAGCAAAGCACCGTAGCTTTTAACTGTGTTCTTTCTGCAGCCTTTTACCTGAAAACAAATACAAAACACAGGGCTATTTGTCAGGACAAATATGATATTAATGGCTGAGCTAATGCTTAACAGAGTGCCCTCTGCCCTTTGAGCTAGCCCAGGTTTCCTCTTTAATGGGTTTTACCATGCTGTAGGTGAGAGGGAGAAATAGCTTTCTGACCCCTGCCTGGTATTATGTATGAGGCCATTATCTCCCCATTCAGAGCTTCTTCTTGGATTTGTCCCAAATGGCACATTGTTCCCGATACAGTGTACTACTCTTGACCAGGGCCCAAAGCTCTGGAGTAGTCCTCTATATTAAAAATAGGTTGCCATTTGGGATGCTTGCCTAGTCACATTTATCTCTCTCCTCTCCTCTCCTCTCCTCTCCTCTCCTCTCCTCTCCTCTCCTCTCCTCTCCTCTCCTCTCCTCTCCTCTCCTCTCCTCTCCTCTCCTCTCCTCTCCTCTCCTCTCCTCTCCTCTCCTCCTCTCCTCTCCTCTCCTCTCCTGTCTTTCCCCTTCTCTTCTCTCCTCATTTTAACACCCCCCCCCCTCTGGTGTGTGTCCTGCTCCTGTATGCCTGGGTAATGAGAAGAGGGGGGGCTACTGTGGAGGTCATTGTTGTTTATCTTGGCTGAATAAACCGCCTGATGAGATGAGTTGACGGATGGCCGGATGGAGGAGGAGAGAAGAGGAGAAGGAGGGGGAGAACCAACGCCACGATTCACTCACACACAGATTGTGTCCAAAATGCACCTCTTACCCTTTGTAGTGCCCTACTTTTGAACAGGACCCATAGGGGACCCCATAGGGATCTGGTCTAAAGTAGTGCACCATATTCACTATGGGCCCTGTGGTCTAAAGTAGTGCACCCTATTCCCTACGGGCCCTGTGGTCTAAATTAGTGCACTGTAAAGGGAAGATGATGCTATTTGGGCCTACACAACCAGAGGTACTGCTCATCTACTGTCTCCTCAACCAGAGGTACTGCTCATCTACTGTCTCCTCAACCAGAGGTACTGCTCATCTACTGTCTCCTCAAGCAGAGGTTCTGCTCATCTACTGTCTCCTCAACAAGAGGTACTGCTCATCTACTGTCTCCTCAACCAGAGGTACTGCTCATCAACTGTCTCCTCAACCAGAAGTACTGCTCATCTACTGTCTCCTCAACCAGAGGTACTGCTCATCTACTGTCTCCTCAACCAGAGGTACTGCTCATCTACTGTCTCCTCAAGCAGAGGTTCTGCTCATCTACTGTCTACTCAACAAGAGGTCCTGCTCATCTACTGTCTCCTCAACCAGAGGTACTGCTCATCTACTGTCTCCTCAAGCAGAGGTTCTGCTCATCTACTGTCTCCTCAACAAGAGGTACTGCTCATCTACTGTCTCCTCAACCAGAGGTACTGCTCATCAACTGTCTCCTCAACCAGAAGTACTGCTCATCTACTGTCTCCTCAACCAGAGGTACTGCTCATCTACTGTCTCCTCAAGCAGAGGTTCTGCTCATCTACTGTCTACTCAACAAGAGGTCCTGCTCATCTACTGTCTCCTCAACCAGAGGTACTGCTCATCAACTGTCTCCTCAACCAGAGGTACTGCTCATGAACTGTCTCCTCAACCAGAGGTACTGCTCATATACTGTCTCCTCAACCAGAGGTACTGCTCATCAACTGTCTCCTCAACCAGAGGTATTGCTCATCTACTGTCTCCTCCGTACTACCTCACTACCTCACTCCCGTACTACCGTACTACCTCACTACCTCACTACCGTACTACCTCAATACCGTACTACCGTACTACCTCACTACTTTACTAACTTACTAACTTACTACCATACTACCATACTACCTCACTACCTCACTACCATACTAACGTACTACCGTACTACCTCACTACCGTACTACCGTACTACCTCACTACTTTACTAACTTACTAACTTACTACCATACTACCATACTACCTCACTACCTCACTACCATACTAACGTACTACCATACTACCTCACTACCGTACTACCTTACTACCGTACTACCGTACTACCGTATACAGATACCGTACTACCGATATTACAGTACTATCAGATACCGTAGTACCGTACTACCGTATTACCGTACTACCTTACTACCGTATACCGTACTACCGTACTACCGTATTACCGTACTACCTTACTACCTCACTACCTCACTACCTCACTACCATACTACCTTACTACCGTACTACCGTACTACCGTACTACCGTATCAGCCGTACTACCTTACTACCGATACTACCGTACTACCGTACTACCGTATACCGTACTACCTTACTACCGTATACCGTACTACCGTACTACCGTATACCGTACTACCTTACTACCTCACTACCTCACTACCTCACTACCATACTACCTTACTACCGTACTACCGTACTACCTCACTACCTCACTACCTCACTACCGTACTACCTCACTACCGTACTACCGTACTACCTCACTACTTTACTAACTTACTAACTTACTACCATACTACCATACTACCTCACTACCTCACTACCATACTAACGTACTACCGTACTACCTCAATACCGTACTACCGTACTACCTCACTACTTTACTAACTTACTAACTTACTACCATACTACCATACTACCTCACTACCTCACTACCATACTAACGTACTACCGTACTACCTCACTACCGTACTACCTTACTACCGTACTACCGTACTACCGTACTACCGTATTACCGTACTACCTTACTACCTCACTACCTCACTACCATACTACCTCACTACCGTACTACCGTACTACCTCACTACTTTACTAACTTACTAACTTACTACCATACTACCATACTACCTCACTACCTCACTACCATACTAACGTACTACCGTACTACCTCACTACCGTACTACCGTACTACCTCACTACT
>NC_056457.1:37156154-37176154 GCF_018296145.1 Oncorhynchus tshawytscha | reverse complement strand
CTTTCTCTGCTGTGGTATTTACCTTGATGAGCCCCCCTAATCACCTTGTGGAGCCACGTCAATAAATCAGTTAGGTATGTAAGTAATCACCTTGTTATCTAGCAGCCCTGCTGCCTCTAATCATCTTGTTATGGGGAGGTAGTGTGGGTGGAGGGTAGCCCTGCTGCCTCTAATCACCTTGTTATGGGGAGGTAGTGTGGATGAAGGGTAGTCCTGCTGCCTCTAATCACCTTGTTATGGGGAGGCAGTGTGGATGAAGGGTAGTCCTGCTGCCTCTAATCACCTTGTTATGGGGAGGCAGTGTGGGTGGAGGGTAGTCCTGCTGCCTCTAATCACCTTGTTATGGGGAGGTAGTGTGGGTGGAGGGTAGCCCTGCTGCCATGCCTCCAGGCTTCCGCATTCCTCCCAGACTAAACAGTTTGGTTAAGTTTGTGCAACTATTATGACAACATTTTGTGATGTTTTGGTTTGTTTTGGACTTTGGTGATTATTTTTCGACAGTTCACACTTTCTTTTCTTGAGGCAATCCAAAGTTCGGAGCCGAAGTCTACTCACCTTCGTCGTTGATTGATCAAGAGTTGGGCAAAAACCTTAAAATGTATGATAGATTTGTTGAGGTATCTTAGAAAAAGTCAGACTATTTTGAGGAAGTGTTTACAAGCTACAGTGTCTCAAAACGGACAAGAGTTCTGTTTTCTGCTTTTTTCGCGTTTTTCAAGCGAAGGACTTATAAGGTAGTGTGCAGTTTGGTGCCAAACAAGGAACTGATGCATGCTGACACCTTAACTCTTTCTCTCTTTTTGTCACCTGGTCTCCCGCTAGGTTCAATCACCTTCTCTCTCAGGTTACTAATAGGATCAATCACCTTCTCTCTCAGGTTACTAATAGGTTTAATCACCTTCTCTCTCAGGTTACTAATAGGTTCAATCACCTTCTCTCTCAGGTTACTAATAGGATCAATCACCTTCTCTCTCAGGTTACTAATAGGTTCAATCACCTTCTCTCTCAGGTTACTAATAGGATCAATCACCTTCTCTCTCAGGTTACTAATAGGATCAATCACCTTCTCTCTCAGGTTACTAATAGGATGAATCACCTGCTCTCTCAGGTTACTAATAGGTTCAATCACCTTCTCTCTCAGGTTACTAATAGGATCAATCACCTTCTCTCTCAGGTTACTAATAGGATGAATCACCTTCTCTCTCAGGTTACTAATAGGTTCAATCACCTTCTCTCTCAGGTTACTAATAGGTTTAATCACCTTCTCTCTCAGGTTACTAATAGGTTCAATCACCTTCTCTCTCAGGTTACTAATAGGATCAATCACCTTCTCTCTCAGGTTACTAATAGGTTCAATCACCTTCTCTCTCAGGTTACTAATAGGATCAATCACCTTCTCTCTCAGGTTACTAATAGGTTTAATCACCTTCTCTCTCAGGTTACTAATAGGATGAAACACCTGCTCTCTCAGGTTAGTAATAGGATCAATCACCTTCTCTCTCAGGTTACTAATAGGATGAATCACCTGCTCTCTCAGGTTAGTAATAGGATCAATCACCTTCTCTCTCAGGTTACTAATAGGATCAATCACCTTCTCTCTCAGGTTACAAATAGGATCAATCACCTTCTCTCTCAGGTTACTAATAGGATCAATCACCTTCTCTCTCAGGTTACAAATAGGATCAATCACCTTCTCTCTCAGGTTACTAATAGGATGAATCACCTTCTCTCTCAGGTTACTAATAGGATCAATCACCTTCTCTCTCAGGTTACTAATAGGTTCAATCACCTTCTCTCTCAGGTTACTAATAGGATCAATCACCTTCTCTCTCAGGTTACAAATAGGATCAATCACCTTCTCTCTCAGGTTACAGACAGAGGAGCCTCTTAAAGAAGAAGTTACAGGTCTGTGAGAGCCAGAAATCTTGCTTGTTTGTAGGTGACCAAATACTTATTTTCCACCATAATTTGCAAATAAATTCATTAAAAATCCTACAATGTGATTTTCTGGATTCTTTTTCTTTTGTCTGTCATAGTTGAAGTGGACCTATGATGAAAATTACAGGCCTCTCTCATATTTTTAAGTAGGAGAACTTGCACAATTGGTGGCTGACTAAATACTGGTTTGGCCCAATGTATGTGTGTGTGCAGTGCCTTCAGAAAATATTCACACGCCTTGACTTTTTTCCAAATGTTGCTTGAATTTAAAGTTGATTAAATGTAGATTTTTTTCGTCACTGGCCTAAACAAGTGGATTTAAACTGTAAATTGTGTTAAACTGTGTGCAGTAATAGTGTTTAACTTCTTGAATACTATTATCTGTAAGGTCTCTCTGTTGAGGAATTTCAGTCACGGATTAAACCACAAAGACCAGGGAGGTTTTCCAATGCCTCGCAAAGAAGGGCACCTATTGGTAGATGGGGGGGGGGGGAACAGACGTTGAATATCCCTTTGAGCATAGTGAAGTTATTTATTACACTTTGGATGGTGTATCAATACGCCCAGTCACTACATAGATACAGGTGTCCTTCCTAACTCAGTTGACAGCTAGGAATGGACAAAAAATAAACGAAATTGAGCTAGGCAAAATCCTAGAGACAAACTTGGTTCAGTCTGCTTTCCACCAGACACGGGGAGATGAATTCACCTTTCAGCAGGACAATAACCTAAAACTGTCACGTTCTGACCTTAGTTTCTTTGTTATGTCTTAGTTTGGTCAGGGCGTGAGTTGAGGTGGGCAGTCTGTTTGTTTTTCTATGTTGGTTTCTGTGTTCGGCCTAGTATGGTTCTCAATCAGAGGCAGATGTCGTTCGTTGTCTCTGATTGAGAATCATACTTAGGTAGCCTTTTCCCACCTGTGTTTTGTGGGTGATTATTTTCTGTTTAGTGTTTTTCGTCACCTTACAGAACTGTTTCGGTTTCATTTTTCGTTCTCTTGTTGTTTTTGTCATTAAGTGTTCCGTTCTATGAAATATCATGAACACGTAAAACGCTGCGTATTGGTCCGATCTCTCATACTCCTCGTCAGAGGAAGACGAATAACGTTACAAACACTGTCTGTTTCACCAGTCCTCTTTATTGTCTCCAACGCTTCCAGGTGTTGCTTATTTCCCCCAGTGTATTTATCTCTGTGTTTCCTGTCTCTCTGTACCAGTGTATTTATCTCTGTGTTTCCTGTCTCTCTGTACCAGTGTATTTATCCCTGTGTTTCCTGTCTCTCTGTACCAGTGTATTTATCCCTGTGTTTCCTGTCTCTCTGTACCAGTGTATTTATCTCTGTGTTTCCTGTCTCTCTGTACCAGTGTATTTATCTCTGTGTTTCCTGTCTCTCTGTACCAGTGTATTTATCCCTGTGTTTCCTGTCTCTCTGTACCAGTGTATTTATCTCTGTGTTTCCTGTCTCTCTGTACCAGTGTATTTATCTCTGTGTTTCCTGTCTCTCTGTACCAGTGTATTTATCCCTGTGTTTCCTGTCTCTCTGTACCAGTGTATTTATCTCTGTGTTTCCTGTCTCTCTCTACCAGTGTATTTATCCCTGTGTTTCCTGTCTCTCTGTACCAGTGTATATATCCCTGTTTTTCCTGTCTCTCTGTACCAGTCTCTCTGTGGCAGTTCATCTTGTATGTTTAGTCAAGTCAACCAGTGTGTTCTTCCTCCACACTCCTTTTCTATTCTCTTTTGCCAGTCCTCCCGGTTCTGACCACTGCCTGACTCTGGACTACTTTCCTGTCTGCCCCGAACTTGAATCTGCCTGCCCTTCCTATTGGATTCTGAACTGGTTTTGACCTTTTGCCTGTCCACGACCATTCTCTTGCCTTCCCCTTTGGGATGAATAAACATTGTAAGACTCCAACCATCTTCCTTCTGTGTCTGCATCAGGGTCTCGCCTTGTACCTTGATAAAATCTACACTGGAGTCTCTTACCAAGAAGACAGGGAATGTTCCTAATTTGCCGATTTACAGTTTTGACTTAAAACTGACCTGAAAAACAGCCAATCAGCCAATCAGCCAATCAGGAATGTATGATGTCACTCAGAACGTCTGTCTAGCAACAATCAACAACTAATTTGACACTGCTTGAACAATTTGTAAAAGAGTAATGAGGAAACTGGGCAAATGTTGCACAATCCAGGTGTGGAAAGCTCTTAGAGACTTACCCAGAAAAACTCACAGCTCTAAGCGCTACCAAGGTGATTCTACAAAGTTTTGACTCAGGGGCCTAACATTTTTGGATATTCCTGTTTTTACTTACTTTGTCCTTATGGGGTATTGTGTGAAGATGGTGGGAAAAGCATATATTTCATCCATTTTGAATTCAGGCTGTAACACAAAAGGTACAGAAAATTTTTCGACCTCATTTTAATATCTGAAAATTCTCGTGACCCCAACGATGTGAAAAAAATGACCTAATTAACAGCCAATGTTCACTTTTTTTATATCCATTTAATAAATATTCTAACAGTATTTCTGATTATCTTCTCATCATCACATACTTTTAATGTGGGGCTGGTTGACTGTCAATTGCAAATTCATCTGACATAGTGTATGTTATCTCTCCACCCCTAATGAGATGGTTGTGGCTTGATGCATGTCGCATCAGGGCTTTTCAAAGTCAGGGGGCAGTGCTCTACAGTGCTCACCTCAGCTCTGCTGTCACATCCAACATGGATGGATATCTGGTTTTAATGCAGACGAGAGCACTGAATCCAGCTTCACACAGATATGAGTGAAGGGTACGTTGAGATTTAAGGACCTTTCAAGACAAAACGGGAACTCTGAAAAATACGCGGTCAAATCATGATGTCATTGATCTTCAGGTTGGAAAGACGGAGCTCTAGAAAAGGCCAGAGTTCTTGAGTTGGAATTCCAAGTTGGATGACATATTTCCCAGTCTGAGATAGTTTGTTTCAGAGTTCCCACTTGTTTTGAACTCACTGAAGCCTGAGATTTCCCATTTCCCAGTTCCAGGTTTTGAACTCACTGAAGTCTGAGATTTCCCAGTTGTTTTGAACGCGATATTAAGGCTCAGAGGGAAAACGGCAGGGTGTTTGTTCCCTTTGAGTCAGGAACGTAAATTCCTCTGTTGCATTCGATCACATGACAGCTCGATCAGCTGTTTGATTGTCAACTAATCCAGGATTACAGTCAAATGGAAGTAGGTCCCGATCTTCCAAGTGTCAGAGGTGAGCAGTCATCACTTCTGTGGGACACTTACTGATGTTGTTTTCTGTAAGAAACATGCACAGCTGGAGGGAAGAGGGCACGGTTCGCTTTTGAAAGACTCTCTCTCCAATAAGAATCCACTGATTCGGTCACTCATCTGTCCTTGTATTTCCCTGCAAGTAATTTTTTACATACATTGTGAATGACAACAGTTCCTTTCTCAATGTGAAAAATATTTTCAACTCTCCGCCTCGACGACCACCAAGCCTCGACAACCACCAAGCCTCGACGACCACCAAGCCTCGACAACCACCAAGCCTCGACGACCACCAAGCCTCGGCAACCACCAAGCCTCGACGACCACCAGGCTTCTATAACCACCAAGCCTCGACGACCACCAAGCCTCGACGACCACCAAGCCTCGACGACCACCAAGCCTCGACGACCACCAAGCCTCGACAACCACCAAGCCTCGACGACCACCAAACCTCGTGACCACCAGGCCTCGACTGACCACCAGGCCTCTATAACCACCAGACCTCTATAACCACCAAGCTCTCTGACCACCAAGCCTCGATTTACCACCAAGCCTCGACAACCACCAAGCCTCGACAACCACCAAGCCTCGACGATCACCAGGCCTCTATAACCACCAAGCCTCGACGACCACCAAGCCTCGTGACCACCAAGCCTCGACGACCACCAAGCCTCGACTGACCACCAAGCCTCGACAACCACCAAGCCTCGTGACCACCAAACCTCGACGACCACCAGGCCTCGACGACCACCAGGCCTCTATAACCACCAGACCTCTATAACCACCAAGCTGTATTTACCACCAAGCCTCGACGACCACCAAGCCTCGACAACCACCAAGCCTCAACAACCACCAAGCCTCGACGACCACCAGCCCTCTATAACCACCAAGCCTCGTGACCACCAAGCCTCGACGACCACCAGGCCTCTATAACCACCAAGCCTCGACGACCACCAAGCCTCGACGACCACCAAGCCTCGACGACCACCAGGCCTCTATAACCACCAAGCCTCGACGACCACCAAGCCTCGACGACCACCAAGCCTCGACGACCACCAAGCCTCGACGACCACCAAGCCTCGACAACCACCAAGCCTCGACGACCACCAGGCCTCTATAACCACCAGGCCTCTATAACCACCAAGCCTCTATAACCTCCAAGCCTCTATAACCACCAAGCCTCTATAACCACCAGGCCTCTATAACCACCAAGCCTCTATAACCACCAAGCCTCTACAACACCAAGCCTCTATAACCACCAAGTCTCGACGACCACCAGGCCTCTATAACCACCAGTAACCACCAAGCCTCTATAACTTCCAAGCCTCTATAACTTCCAAGCCTCTATAACCACCAAGCCTCTATAACCACCAGGCCTCTATAACCACCAAGCCTCTATAACCACCAAGCCTCTACAACACCAAGCCTCTATAACCACCAAGCCTCTATAACCACCAAGCCTCGACAACCACCAAGCCTCTATAACCACCAAGCCTCTATAACCTCCAAGTCTCGACAACCACCAAGCCTTGACGACCACCAAGCCTCTATAACCACCAAGCCTCTATAACCACCAAGCCTCTATAACCACCAAGCCTCGACGACCACCAGGCCTCTATAACCACCAAGCCTCGACAACCACCAAGCCTCGACAACCACCAAGCCTCGACGACCACCAAGCCTCGACAACCACCAAGCCTCGACAACAACCAAGCCTCGACAACCACCAAGCCTCGACAACCACCAAGCCTCGACGACCACCAAGCCTCGACGACCACCAAGCCTCGACGACCACCAAGCCTCGACGACCACCAAGCCTCTATAACCACCAAGCCTCTACAACCACCAAGCCTCTATAACCACCAAGCCTCTATAACCACCAAGCCTCGACAACCACCAAGCCTCGACAACCACCAAGCCTCGACAACCACCAAGCCTCGACGACCACCAAGCCTCGACAACCACCAAGCCTCGACAACCACCAAGCCTCTATAACCACCAAGCCTCGATACCACCAAGCCTCTATAACCACCAAGCCTCTATAACCACCAAGCCTCTATAACCACCAGGCCTCTATAACCACCAAGCCTCGACGACCACCAGGCCTCGACGACCACCAGGCCTCTATAACCACCAAGCATCTATAACCACCAAGCCTCTATAACCACCAAGCCTCTATAACCACCAAGCCTCTATAACCACCAAGCCTCTATAACCACCAAGCCTCTATAACCACCAAGCCTCTATAACCACCAAGCCTCTATGACCACCAAGCCTCGATGACCACCAAGCCTCGACGACCACCAAGCCTCGACGACCACCAAGCCTCGACAACCACCAAGCCTCTATAACCACCAAGCCTCGACGACCACCAAGCCTCTATAACCACCAAGCCTCTATAACCACCAAGCCTCTATAACCACCAGGCCTCTATAACCACCAAGCCTCGACGACCACCAGGCCTCGGATGACCACCAGGCCTCTATAACCACCAAGCCTCTATAACCACCAAGCCTCTATAACCACCATGCCTCTATAACCACCAAGCCTCTATAACCACCAAGCCTCTATAACCACCAAGCCTCTATAACCACCAAGCCTCTATAACCACCAAGCCTCTATAACCACCAAGTCTCGAAAAGACCACCAAGCCTTGACGACCACCAAGCCTCGACGACCACCAAGCCTCTATAACCACCAAGCCTCTATAACCACCAAGCCTCTATAACCACCAGGCCTCTATAACCACCAAGCCTCGACGACCACCAGGCCTCGATGACCACCAGGCCTCTATAACCACCAAGCCTCTATAACCACCAAGCCTCTATAACCACCAAGCCTCTATAACCACCGAGCCTCTATAACCACCAAGCCTCTATAACCACCAAGCCTCTATAACCACCAAGCCTCTATAACCACCAAGCCTCTATAACCACCAAGCCTCTATAACCACCAAGGCTCTATAACCACCAAGCCTCGAGAACCACCAAGGCTCTATAACCACCAAGCCTCTATAACCACCAAGCCTCTATAACCACCAAGCCTCTATAACCACCAAGCCTCTATAACCACCAAGCCTCTATAACCACCAAGCCTCTATAACCACCAAGCCTCTATAACCACCAAGCCTCTATAACCACCAAGCCTCTATAACCACCAAGCCTCTATAATCACCAAGCCTCTACGACCACCAAGCCTCTATAACCACCAAGCCTCTATAACCACCAAGCCTCGACAACCACCAAGCCTCTATAACCACCAAGCCTCTATAACCACCAAGCCTCTATAACCACCAAGCCTCTATAACCACCAGGCCTCTATAACCACCAAGCCTCGACGACCACCAGGTCTCGACGACCACCAGGCCTCTATAACCACCAAGCCTCTATAACCACCAAGCCTCTATAACCACCAAGCCTCTATAACCACCAAGCCTCTATAACCACCAAGCCTCTATAACCACCAAGCCTCTATAACCACCAAGCCTCTATAACCACCAAGCCTCTATAACCACCAAGCCTCGACGACCACCAAGGCCTATAACCACCAAGCCTCTATAACCACCAAGCCTCTATAACCACCAAGCCTCTATAACCACCAAGCCTCTATAACCACCAAGCCTCTATAACCACCAAGCCTCTATAACCACCAAGCCTCTATAACCACCAAGCCTCTATAACCACCAAGCCTCTATAACCACCAAGCCTCTATAACCACCAAGGCTCTATAACCACCAAGCCTCTATAACCACCAAGCCTCTATAACCACCCTCTATAACCAAGCCTCTATAACCACCAAGCCTCGACGACCACCAAGGCTCTATAACCACCAAGGCTCTATAACCACCAAGCCTCTATAACCACCAAGGCTCTATAACCACCAAGGCTCTATAACCACCAAGCCTCGAGAACCACCAAGGCTCTATAACCACCAAGCCTCTATAACCACCAAGCCTCTATAACCACCAAGCCTCTATAACCACCAAGCCTCTATAACCACCAAGCCTCTATAACCACCAAGCCTCTATAACCACCAAGCCTCTATAACCACCAAGCCTCTATAATCACCAAGCCTCTACGACCACCAAGCCTCTATAACCACCAAGCCTCGACAACCACCAAGCCTCTATAACCACCAAGCCTCTATAACCACCAAGCCTCTATAACCACCAAGCCTCTATAATCACCAAGCCTCTACGACCACCAAGCCTCTATAACCACCAAGCCTCTATAACCACCAAGCCTCGACAACCACCAAGCCTCTATAACCACCAAGCCTCTATAACCACCAAGCCTCTATAACCACCAAGCCTCTATAACCACCAGGCCTCTATAACCACCAAGCCTCGACGACCACCAGGTCTCGACGACCACCAGGCCTCTATAACCACCAAGCCTCTATAACCACCAAGCCTCTATAACCACCAAGCCTCTATAACCACCAAGCCTCTATAACCACCAAGCCTCTATAACCACCAAGCCTCTATAACCACCAAGCCTCGATAACCACCAAGGCTCTATAACCACCAAGCCTCTATAACCACCAAGCCTCTATAACCACCAAGCCTCTATAACCACCAAGCCTCTATAACCACCAAGCCTCGACGACCACCAAGGCTCTATAACCACCAAGGCTCTATAACCACCAAGCCTCTATAACCACCAAGGCTCTATAACCACCAAGGCTCTATAACCACCAAGCCTCGAGAACCACCAAGGCTCTATAACCACCAAGCCTCTATAACCACCAAGCCTCTATAATCACCAAGCCTCTATAACCACCAAGCCTCTATAACCACCAAGCCTCTATAACCACCAAGCCTCTATAACCACCAAGCCTCTATAACCACCAAGCCTCTATAACCACCAAGCCTCTATAACCACCAAGCCTCTATAACCACCAAGCCTCTATAACCACCAAGCCTCTATAACCACCAAGCCTCTATAACCACCAAGCCTCGGTGTGAAATAGAACACGCTGACATATGGATTTATACACATAGTTTTGCGAACAGGCGTGAGCGCAGTAGAGTTTACAATCAGAGTTAACTGCTGCGGTATATCTCAGAGTTCTGTCCTCAGCTCTTTTGTTGCCAGTTGCTCTCGGTGTATCCATTCTAGCTCAGTGGGTGTAGCATACAATGTTGTCCGTATGGCAGAGGGAGACACCTTCATAACTAGAGTGTAGAAGCCTGTCCGCCGTCCCACCGTAGATGGAGCCCCATCTGTGTGAAAGCCCACCATTCGATCCCATGGTAATTGTTTTTTTAATCAATTTCACCACGCAGCACAATGAACAAACCCCTGTGCCATTTCATGCTCTGGAATCATGAGACAGAACAACATGTCCTCGTGAAAAGCATCCGTCAACATCTATAGCAAACAAAAGTCAATGCATGGGCATATCAGCCCTCAAAGCTAAAGTCCATTTGGAGAGATTAAGCTGTTTTTTTTTTAGTCCTTCAGTCACAGTTTCCTCTTGATTGCTGAACAGGGTTATCTGACATAGGTATTGATTTGAGTTTCTGTGCCTCTGCCTCCCCACACATTGTTATCAAATCAAATCCAATCAAATGTATTTATATAGCCCTTCGTACATCAGCTGATATCTCAAAGTGCTGTACAGAAACCCAGCCTAAAACCCCAAACAGCAAGCAATGCAGGTGTAGAAGCACGGTGGCTAGGAAAAAACTCCCTAGAAAGGCCAAAACCTAGGAAGAAACCTAGAGAGGAACCAGGCTATGTGGGGTGGCCAGTCCTCTTCTGGCTGTGCCGGGTGGAGATTATAACAGAACATGGCCAAGATGTTCAAATGTTCATAAATGACCAGCATGGTCGAATAATAATAAGGCAGAACAGTTGAAACTGGAGCAGCAGCACGGCCAGGTGGACTGGGGACAGCAAGGAGTCATCATGTCAGGTAGTCCTGGGGCATGGTCTAAGGGCCCAGGTCCTCCGAGAGAGAGAAAGAAAGAGAGAAAGAGAGAATTAGAGAGAGCACACTTAAATTCACACAGGACACCGAATAGGACAGGAGACGTACTCCAGATATAACAAACTGACCCTAGCCGCCCGACACATAAACTACTGCAGCATAAATACTGGAGGCTGAGACAGGAGGGGTCAGGAGACACTGTGGCCCCATCCGAGGACACCCCCGGACAGGGCCAAACAGGAAGGATATAACCCCAACCACTTTGCCAAAGCACAGCCCCCACACCACTAGAGGGATATCTTCAACCACCAACTTACCATCCAGAGACAAGGCTGAGTATAGCCCACAAAGATCTCCGCCACGGCACAACCCAAGGGGGGGCGCCAACCCAGACAGGATGACCACATCAGTGAATCAACCCACTTAGGTGACGCACCCCTTCCAGGGACGGCATGAGAGAGCCCCAGTAAGCCAGTGACTCAGCCCCTGTAATAGGGTTAGAGGCAGAGAATCCCAGCTGAAAGAGGGGAACCGGCCAGGCAGAGACAGCAAGGGCGGTTCGTTGCTCCAGAGCCTTTCCGTTCACCTTCCCACTCCTGGGCCAGACTATCATATGACCGACTGAAGAGATGAGTCTTCAGTAAAGACTTAAAGGTTGAGACTGAGTTTGCGTCTGACATGGGTAGGCAGACCGTTCCATAAAAATGGAGCTCTATAGGAGAAAGCCCTGCCTCCAGCTGTTTGCTTAGAAATTCTAGGGACAATTAAGAGGCCTGCGTCTTGTGACCGTAGCGTACGTGTAGGTATGTACGGCAGGACCAAATCAGAGAGATAGGTAGGAGCAAGCCCATGTAATGCTTTGTAGGTTAGCAGTAAAACCTTGAAATCAGCCCTTGCTTTGACAGGAAGCCAGTGTAGGGAGGCTAGCACTGGAGTAATATGATCACATTTTTTGGTTCTAGTCAGGATTCTAGCAGCCGTATTTAGCACTAGTTTATTTAGTGCTTTATCCGGGTAGCCGGAAAGTAGAGCATTGCAGTAGTCTAACCTAGAAGTAACAAAGGCATGGATTCATTTTTCTGCATCATTTTCATCATATCAATAGGGGACGGTAATATCTACGTTTCCTGCAATAGAGTTGAATGCATATTTAGAAAAAAAGGTGCTATCTAGAAACTAAAAGGGTTATTTGGCTTTCCCCATAGGAGAACCCTTTGATTAACTGTTTTTGGTTCAAGGTGGAACACTTTAGACATTTCTGCAAAATCAAGATGTGTCAGGTTGGATGGGGAGCGTTGCTGCACAGCTATTTTCATGTCTCTCCAGAGATGTTGGATCGGGTTCAAGTCCCGACTCTGGCTGGGCCACTCAAGGACATTCATAGACTTGCCCTGAAGCCACTCATGCATTGTCTTAGCTGTGTTAGGGTCTTTGTCCTGTAGGAAAGGGGAATCGTTGCCTCAGTCTGTGGTCCTGAGTGCTCTGGAGCAGGTTTTCATCAAATATTTCTCTGACCTTTGATCTGTTCATTTTTCCCTCGATCCTGACTAGTCTCCCAGTCCCTGCTGCTGAAAAACATCCCCACAATATGATGCTGCACCACCATGCTTCACCGTAGGGATGGTACCAGATTTCCTCCAGAAATGACGTTTGGCATTCAACCCGAAGAGTTCCATCTTGGTTTCATCAGACCAGAGAATCGTGTTTCTCATGGTCTGAGAGTCCTTTAGGTGCCTTTTGGGAAACTCCAAGCGGGCTGGCATGTGCCTTTTACTGAACAGTGCTACAAAACATGCTTGGTAGCCTTTCCCAGATCTGTACCTCGACACAATCCTGTCTCGGAGCTCTACAGACAATTCCCTCCAACTCATGGCATGTTTTTTGCTCTGACATGCACTGTCAACTGTGGGACCTTACATAGCCAGGTGTGTGCCTTTCCAAATCATGTTCAATCAACTGAATTTACCACAGGTGGACTCCAATCAAGTTGTAGAAACATCTCAAGGATGATCAAATGGAAACAGGAAGCACCTGAGCTACATTTTGAGTCTCATAGCGAAGCGTCTGAATACTTGTGTATTAGGTATTTTAGTTTTATATTTTGAATACATTGGCAAAAATTCAAAAATACTTATGGGGTTTGTAGATTGATTAGGGACATGTTTTATTTAATCCATTTTACAATAAGGCTGTAACGTAACAAATTATGGAAAAAGTCAAGGGGTCTGAATTCTTTCCGAATGCATTGTATATCCTACTACCAGTCTCTTTTTATGTATAAACCCACCTCAAACACTATAGTGAACATTGCATACAGTGGAGTAAAGTGGTAATAACATAAATGAACATGCGTCTTTGTGTTGGATAATGTACTTTCTTCTGTCCTGCGGTCAGGCAGGAGAACTATACTGTATCTCCCTTCATTGCCCCTCTCTCTATACATGTGGAGCAGTGGAGGCTGTTGAGGGGAGGACGGCTCATAACAACGTCTGGAACTGAACGGAATGCCATCAAACACATGGAAACCAGTTCCTACTCCCAAATTAAGGTACCACCAACCTCCTGTGATCGACCAAGGTACTGACACTAACTTGTAGTAGTATCCTTACGTTCTCCTGTTTCTCCCTCACCTTCATATTAGATAAAAAATAAGAATTTCACTTTAATCTTTTACACCTGTTGTAGTATAATGTGCACGTGACAAATAAAATAAATAATACATGAATTAATTAAACCTTAAAGTGGAAGATCAGGAGGGACTTTCCTGATAGTATCTGGTCTCTTTTCTAAGAGCTAACAGCTGTAGGGGGATAAGTGCTATTAATGAGGTGCATCACTGATCAGAGCCCAAGAGAAGATTATCAAAAGTACCTGAGAGAGAAAAAAAAAAGAGAGAGAAGCTCTATTGATTCTTCGAGCTGGGCCGTGTGCTTTCTGCACAGAAATCTCATTAAGGATACCAAGTTCTTCTTGGTACAGTGTGTGTGTGTGTGTGTGTGTGTGTGTGTGTGTGTGTGTGTGTGTGTGTGTGTGTGTGTGTGTGTGTGTGTGTGTGTGTGTGTGTGTGAGCAGTGTTTGCCATCCTCTACATAGAAGTTTTTAATGAGCAGAGCTGCCTAGCAGACACAATCAATGGTGGCGAATCTCACTCAAACCAAATGTTTGAGTGTGTTTGTGTGTGCGTGCGTGCAGGTGTGTAACACACTGTAGTTGTTGAACCTGGAAACACAAAACAGATGGATTGGGGCCCTTCGGATTGAAGCCCTGGTTTCACAGCAATATCCTCCACTGAATGTCAAGACACGGTCCACTCTCTCCCAGGGCTTCAAGGCCAGGTTCTACTAGTAACATATGTCAGTTGACATACTTCATCTCCACCAACTGAAGTTACTTTTATGGATGTTTTTTCTATTAATAATGTAATATTAACATCTGTACAAACTCTGGGGATGGATAACATACCAGTGGAGATATACCAAACTCTAGGGATGGATGACATACCAGTTGAAGTATACCAAACTCTAGGGATGGATGACATACCAGTGGATGATGGATGACATACCAGTTGAAGTATACCAAACTCTAGGGATGGATGACATACCAGTGGAGATATACCAAACTCCGGGGATGGATGACATACCAGTGGAGATATACCAAACTCCGGGGATGGATAACATACCAGTTGAAGTATACCAAACTCTAGGGATGGATGACATACCAGTTGAAGTATACCAAACTCTGGGGATGGATGACATACCAGTTGAAGTATACCAAACTCTAGGGATGGATGACATACCAGTTGAAGTATACCAAACTCCGGGGATGGATGACATACCAGTTGAAGTATACCAAACTCTGGGGATGGATGACATACCAGTTGAAGTATACCAAACTCTAGGGATGGATGACATACCAGTTGAAGTATACCAAACTCTAGGGATGGATGACATACCAGTTGAAGTATACCAAACTCTAGGGATGGATGACATACCAGTGTAGATATACCAAACTCTAGGGATGGATGACATACCAGTGGAGATATACCAAACTCCGGGGATGGATGACATACCAGTTGAAGTATACCAAACCCTAGGGATGGATGACATACCAGTTGAAGTATACCAAACTCTAGGGATGGATGACATACCAGTGGAGATATACCAAACTCTAGGGATGGATGACATACCAGTGGAGGTATACCAAACTCTAGGGATGGATGACATACCAGTGGAGATATACCAAACTCCGGGGATGGATGACATACCAGTTGAAGTATACCAAACCCTAGGGATGGATGACATACCAGTGGAGATATACCAAACTCCAGGGATGGATGACATACCAGTTGAAGTATACCAAACTCTAGGGATGGATGACATACCAGTTGAAGTATACCAAACTCTAGGGATGGATGACATACCAGTGGAGATATACCAAACTCCGGGGATGGATGACATACCAGTTGATATATACCAAACTCTAGGGATGGATGACATACCAGTGGAGATATACCAAACTCCGGGGATGGATGACATACCAGTTGAAGTATACCAAACCCTAGGGATGGATGACATACCAGTGGAGATATACCAAACTCCAGGGATGGATGACATACCAGTTGAAGTATACCAAACCCTAGGGATGGATGACATACCAGTTGAAGTATACCAAACTCTAGGGATGGATGACATACCAGTGGAGATATACCAAACTCTAGGGATGGATGACATACCAGTTGATATATACCAAACTCTAGGGATGGATGACATACCAGTGGAGATATACCAAACTCCGGGGATGGATGATATACCAGTTGAAGTATACCAAACCCTAGGGATGGATGACATACCATTGGAGATATACCAAACTCCGGGGATGGATGACATACCAGTTGAAGTATACCAAACCCTAGGGATGGATGACATACCAGTTGAAGTATACCAAACTCTAGGGATGGATGACATACCAGTGGAGATATACCAAACTCTAGGGATGGATGACATACCAGTGGAGGTATACCAAACTCTAGGGATGGATGACATACCAGTGGAGGTATACCAAACTCTGGGGATGGATGACATAACAGTTGAAGTATACCAAACTCTAGGGATGGATGACATACCAGTTGAAGTATACCAAACCCTAGGGATGGATGACATACCAGTTGATATATACCAAACTCTAGGGATGGATAACATACCAGTGGAGATATACCAAACTCTAGGGATGGATGACATACCAGTTGAAGTATACCAAACTCTAGGGATGGATGACATACCAGTTGAAGTATACCAAACTCTAGGGATGGATGACATACCAGTTGAAGTATACCAAACTCTAGGGATGGATGACATACCAGTGGAGATATACCAAACTCCGGGGATGGATGACATACCAGTGGAGATATACCAAACTCTAGGGATGGATGACATACCAGTGGAGATATACCAAACTCCGGGGATGGATGACATACCAGTTGAAGTATACCAAACCCTAGGGATGGATGACATACCAGTGGAGATATACCAAACTCCAGGGATGGATGACATACCAGTTGAAGTATACCAAACCCTAGGGATGGATGACATACCAGTTGAAGTATACCAAACTCTAGGGATGGATGACATACCAGTGGAGATATACCAAACTCTAGGGATGGATGACATACCAGTTGATATATACCAAACTCTAGGGATGGATGACATACCAGTGGAGATATACCAAACTCCGGGGATGGATGATATACCAGTTGAAGTATACCAAACCCTAGGGATGGATGACATACCATTGGAGATATACCAAACTCCGGGGATGGATGACATACCAGTTGAAGTATACCAAACCCTAGGGATGGATGACATACCAGTTGAAGTATACCAAACTCTAGGGATGGATGACATACCAGTGGAGATATACCAAACTCTAGGGATGGATGACATACCAGTGGAGGTATACCAAACTCTAGGGATGGATGACATACCAGTGGAGGTATACCAAACTCTAGGGATGGATGACATACCAGTGGAAGTATACCAAACTCTAGGGATGGATGACATACCAGTTGAAGTATACCAAACATGTTTTGATATACTCAGAGGACCGTTATTAGCATGTTTTAACCACTCCTATATAAACAGTACATTATAAGATACTCAACAAGATCTGATTTAATTATTACTGAAACAGTAACAAACTGTTAAATGTAAAGATCCATTCCATTAAAGAAATTGGAGGCCCCTTAGGCTTCAACTGTAGCTAAATTCATAGCTCATAGAATTCAAAAGGTATTGTTGGATATTATTCATCCTAATCAGACACATTTTTTACATGGACGATACCTTGGAGATAATAAAAGGCAAGGACATCGGAACAATAGAACACTATGAAAAATCCGGGAACTCAGGCCTGTTGTTCACAGCTGACTTTGAAAGGCTTTTGATGAAGTACGACTGGAAGTTTGTACATAAATGCCTGGACTATTTCAATTTTGGAGAATCTCTTATACAATTATGTATAGTAACCCTAGATATAGTATAGTATGTATATGTACAATGGGTTACAGTTATGTATAGTAACCCTAGGTATAGTATAGTATGTATATATGTATAGTAACCCTATAGTAAGTAATGGCTAATTCCCAGAAAGTATTAAATTGTCAAGGGGAGTAAAACAAGGCTGTCCGCTATCTGCATATACAGTGGGGCAAAAAAGTAATTAGTCAGCCACCAATTGTGCAAGTTCTCCCACTTAAAAAGATGAGAGAGGCCTGTACTGTTATTCATAGGTACACTTCAGATATGACAGACAAAATGAGAAGGAAAAAAATCCAGAAGATCACATTGTAGGATTTTTAATGAATTTATTTGCAAATTATGGTGAAAAATAAGTATTTGTTCAATAACTAAAGTTTCTCAATACTTATATACTTATATACCCGTTGTTGGCAATGACAGAGTTATATACATATGACATAGGTAGATATATATTTATTCAGATTAAAACCTCTCACTTTCGCTTATTTGAAATTGAAATCATCTCCAAAATATCACTATTTTTAAAACAAGCCACAAGAAAGTTGGTTTCAATTTCAGTTTAATCCACAAGAAAATACACAACAAATAATACAACAAATATTGTGGTTTAAAATAAAATAAACTAATTGATTAAAAAAATACTAATTGAATGAAAAAGAAACATGTATAATCTCTGTAAATTATATCATATAAATGGACTGGTGGAGTTATGTCACACATGCAGCTAACATAGACATATGGAAATGTCTGCTCTACCCAACATTACAACCAACTAATTGCAGCATTACCACATAAAATTTAAGAGGCAAGTGGAAGGGGGAAGAAGTAAGGAACTTGACTGACAGTTTAATTTAAGGAGAAACAAATTGACAAACTGTGCCATATGGAAAATAGTTATTCAGAGATTTTCGATGTAGCGATTCCATTGCACATGGTTTATGAACTGATACGAAAAATGACTCCGGATTCGAAACGTATAATTTTTCTATTTAAATTGCTATGCAAAATTCTTGCAACCAGTAGAATGTTATATATATGGGGAATACAACCATCCCAACTCTGCAGATTTTGCTGAGAAGAGACCGAACCAATTTGTTTTGATGCTGTCCATATGTAGCTTGTTTTTGTTTGCCAGGTTCAGGAATGGCTGAAGAATTATAACATTTACCTGTAGTTAACTCTGCAGATAGCACTTCTGAGTGATTTGAAAAGTCAGTCAATCGATCAATAAGATATTAATACTTTTAGCAAAATGATTTATCTTAAATTTCTAATCTCTAGAAACTATGAGAATAATTCAGAATTATTTTGTGAAAAATCACTGCACAGTTGAAAAATGTAAATCAAAACCGGATGGTGTTTAGAGATAGATGGGAGGGGTCGATGGTAGCTGAAGGTTGGTATTAAAAAACAAACAAAAGATAACTAATGTCAAATATACTGTGTCCGTAAAATGTATATAAGCTGGAAGTAGAAGCCTAAGTGTTGTTGTCCATTCGTTTACTGCAATTGGGGGAGGGGTGGTAGTGTTAAGGGACAATAATAAAGGAATATATATAAATAGATATTTATATATTTATATATATGTTGTTACGGCTTTGGACCAATAACCAAACAATCGCTATTTCAAATCCTGAGCAGACAAAGTGAGAAAAAAAACATCAGTCAAAGTCCCCTTTAGCAAGGCACTGACCTTAACTGATCCAGGGACGCCGTTGATAATGTCTGACCCTGGCCTTGACCCCAATCTCCGAGGGACATGCAAAAAAAAAAAAAAACATTTCCATTTCACACGTGAGCATAATACACACACCGGTAAATGTGTGACACAGGACATAATCACTCATCATATGACTTTCAGTACAGTTGAGGTGAGGACAGCAGCTAGGTTGACGTGAGGTTGGGTTGATACACAGAGTGGGCGTGTTCATTCAGTGGACTAAACACATTGTTTATCTATAGGGTGAATGAGCCAGGGAGGACAGACAAAAACATTATGGAGGGGGGGGGGGGATCATTATTTTGATAGCTAGCTAACTCTGGTTGAGGATAGTCATGTCATCTGCTAATTGAATTGAGCCACTTACTCCTAATCAATATAAATGGTACTCCTGCTAATAAAAGGTAATCAATGCTGACAGATGCTCTGTACTGTTCGCTGATAACACTGAGTGGCAAACACACACCCACACACCTATACACAGAGGAGATAAAGTCGGTATTAATTCAATATATTGGATATAATGTAATATCTGTCATTAGCAGTGACTGTATGCTCCTTGTTCATTTTAGTGAAGATAAAAAGGGGAGACATGCCATTCACATTCAGTTCA
>NC_056457.1:37135891-37156054 GCF_018296145.1 Oncorhynchus tshawytscha | reverse complement strand
GGAGCAGCCACTTAGCTTTAGCATTATATCTGGTGCTAAACACAGCCACTTAGCTATAGCATTATATCTGGGCCTAGGAGCAGCCACTTAGCTTTAGCATTATAGCATTAGCTATCATTATATCTGGGCCTAGGAGCAGCCACTTAGCTATAGCATTATATCTGGGCCTAGGAGCAGCCACTTAGCTATAGCATTATATCTGGGCCTAGGAGCAGCCACTTAGCTATAGCATTATATCTGGTGCTAAACACAGCAGCTTAGCTTTAGCATTATATCTGGGCCTAGGAGCAGCCACTTAGCTATAGCATTATATCTGGGCCTAGGAGCAGCCACTTAGCTTTAGCATTATATCTGGGCCTAGGAGCAGCCACTTAGCTTTAGCATTATATCTGGGCCTAGGAGCAGCCACTTAGCTTTAGCATTATATCTGGGCCTAGGAGCAGCCACTTAGCTTTAGCATTATATCTGGTGCTAAACACAGCCACTTAGCTATAGCATTATATCTGGGCCTAGGAGCAGCCACTTAGCTTTAGCATTATATCTGGTGCTAAACACAGCCACTTAGCTATAGCATTATATCTGGGCCTAGGAGCAGCCACTTAGCTATACCATTATATCTGGTGCTAAACACAGCCACTTAGTTATAGCATTATATCTGGGCCTAGGAGCAGCCACTTAGCTATAGCATTATATCTGGGCCTAGGAGCAGCCACTTAGCTATAGCATTATATCTGGGCCTAGGAGCAGCCACTTAGCTTTAGCATTATATCTGGTGCAAACACAGCCACTTAGCTTTAGCATTATATCTTGTGCTAAACACAGCCACTTAGCTTTAGCATTATATCTGGTGCTAAACACAGCCACTTAGCTATAGCATTATATCTGGGCCTAGGAGCAGCCACTTAGCTTTAGCATTATATCTGGTGCTAAACACAGCCACTTAGCTATAGCATTATATCTGGGCCTAGGAGCAGCCACTTAGCTTTAGCATTATATCTGGGGCTAGGAACAGCCACTTAGCTTTAGCATTATATCTGGGCCTAAGAGCAGCCACTTAGCTTTAGCATTATATCTGGTGCTAAACACAGCCACTTAGCTATAGCATTATATCTGGGCCTAGGAGCAGCCACTTAGCTTTAGCATTATATCTGGTGCTAAACACAGCCACTTAGCTATAGCATTATATCTGGGCCTAGGAGCAGCCACTTAGCTTTAGCATTATATCTGGGCCTAAGAGCAGCCACTTAGCTTTAGCATTATATCTGGGCCTAAGAGCAGCCACTTAGCTTTAGCATTATATCTGGGCCTAGGAGCAGCCACTTAGCTATAGCATTATATCTGGGCCTAGGAGCAGCCACTTAGCTATAACATTATATCTGGTGCTAAACACAGCAGCTTAGCTTTAGCATTATATCTGGGCCTAAGAGCAGCCACTTAGCTATAGCATTATATCTGGGCCTAGGAGCAGCCACTTAGCTATAGCATTATATCTGGGCCTAAGAACAGCCACTGAGCTATATAATTTATATCTGGACCTATTATATATCTGGGCCTAGGAGCAGCCACTTAGCTATAGCATTATATCTGGGCCTAGGAGCAGCCACTTAGCTATAGCATTATATCTGGTGCTAAACACAGCAGCTTAGCTTTAGCATTATATCTGGGCCTAGGAGCAGCCACTTAGCTATAGCATTATATCTGGGCCTAGGAGCAGCCACTTTAGCATTATATCTGGTGCTAAACACAGCCACTTAGCTTTAGCATTATATCTGGGCCTAGGAGCAGCCACTTAGCTATAGCATTATATCTGGGCCTAAGAGCAGCCACTTAGCTATAGCATTATATCTGAGCCTAAGAGCAGCCACTTAGCTATAGCATTATATCTGGGCCTAGGAGCAGCCACTTAGCTATAGCATTATATCTGGGCCTAGGAGCAGCCACTTAGCTATAGCATTATATCTGGTGCTAAACACAGCAGCTTAGCTTTAGCATTATATCTGGGCCTAGGAGCAGCCACTTAGCTATAGCATTATATCTGGGCCTAGGAGCAGCCACTTAGCTATAGCATTATATCTGGTGCTAAACACAGCCACTTAGCTTTAGCATTATATCTGGGCCTAGGAGCAGCCACTTAGCTATAGCATTATATCTGGGCCTAGGAGCAGCCACTTAGCTTTAGCATTATATCTGGGCCTAAGAGCAGCCACTTAGCTATAGCATTATATCTGGGCCTAAGAGCAGCCACTTAGCTATAGCATTATATCTGGGCCTAAGAGCAGCCACTTAGCTATAGCATTATATCTGGGCCTAGGAGCAGCCACTTAGCTATAGCATTATATCTGGACCTAGGAGCAGCCACTTAGCTATAGCATTATATCTGGGACCTAGGAGCAGCCACTTAGCTATAGCATTATATCTGGGCCTAGGAGCAGCCACTTAGCTATAGCATTATATCTGGGCCTAGGAGCAGCCACTTAGCTATAGCATTATATCTGGGCCTAAGAGCAGCCACTTAGCTATAGCATTATATCTGGGCCTAATAGCAGCCACTTAGCTTTAGCATTATATCTGGGCCTAAGAGCAGCCACTTAGCTATAGCATTATATCTGGGCCTAAACACAGCCACTTAGCTTTAGCATTATATCTGGGCCTAAACACAGCCACTTAGCTTTAGCATTATATCTGGGCCTAGGAGCAGCCACTTAGCTTTAGCATTATATCTGGTGCTAAACACAGCCACTTAGCTATAGCATTATATCTGGGCCTAAGAGCAGCCACTTAGCTATAGCATTATATCTGAGCCTATTAGCAGCCACTGGGCTATAGCATTATATCTGGGCCTAATAGCAGCCACTTAGCTTTAGCATTATATCTGGGCCTAAGAGCAGCCACTTAGCTATAGCATTATATCTGGGCCTAAACAGCAGCCACTTAGCATTAGCATTATATCTGTGCCTAAACACAGCCACTTAGCTTTAGCATTATATCTGGGCCTAAGAGCAGCCACTTAGCTATAGCATTATATCTGGGCCTAAGAGCAGCCACTTAGCTATAGCATTATATCTGGGCCTAATAGCAGCCACTTAGCTATAGCATTATATCTGGGCCTAGGAGCAGCCACTTAGCTATAGCATTATATCTGGGCCTAGGAGCAGCCACTTAGCTTTAGCATTATATCTGGGCCTAAGAGCAGCCACTTAGCTATAGCATTATATCTGGGCCTAAGAGCAGCCAGCTTTAGCATTATATCTGGGCCTAGAGCAGCCACTTAGCTATAGCATTATATCTGGGCCTAATAGCAGCCACTTAGCTTTAGCATTATATCTGGGCCTAAGAGCAGCCACTTAGCTATAGCATTATATCTGGGCCTAGGAGCAGCCACTTAGCTATAGCATTATATCTGGGCCTAAGAGCAGCCACTTAGCTTTAGCATTATATCTGGGCCTAAGAGCAGCCACTTAGCTTTAGCATTATATCTGGGCCTAAGAGCAGCCACTTAGCTTTAGCATTATATCTGGGCCTAAGAGCAGCCACTTAGCTATAGCATTATATCTGGGCCTAGGAGCAGCCACTTAGCTATAGCATTATATCTGGGCCTAGGAGCAGCCACTTAGCTATAGCATTATATCTGGGCCTAAGAGCAGCCACTTAGCTATAGCATTATATCTGAGCCTAATAGCAGGCACTTAGCTATAGCATTATATCTGGGCCTAATAGCAGCCACTTAGCTTTAGCATTATATCTGGGCCTAAGAGCAGCCACTTAGCTATAGCATTATATCTGGGCCTAAGAGCAGCCACTTAGCTTTAGCATTATATCTGGGCCTAAGAGCAGCCACTTAGCTTTAGCATTATATCTGGGCCTAAGAGCAGCCACTTAGCTATAGCATTATATCTGGGACTAAGAGCAGCCACTTAGCTTTAGCATTATATTTGGGCCTAGGAGCAGCCACTTAGCTTTAGCATTATATCTGGGCCTAAGAGCAGCCACTTAGCTATAGCATTATATCTGGGCCTAATAGCAGCCACTTAGCTATAGCATTATATCTGGGCCTAAGAGCAGCCACTTAGCTATAGCATTATATCTGGGCCTAGGAGCAGCCACTTAGCTATAGCATTATATCTGGGCCTAGGAGCAGCCACTTAGCTATCTTATATCTGGGCCAAAGAGCAGCCACTTAGCTTTAGCATTTTATCTGGGCCTAATAGCAGCCAGCTTTAGCATTATATCTGGGCCTAAACACAGCCACTTAGCTTTAGCATTATATCTGGGCCTAAACACAGCCACTTAGCTTTATTTTATCTTGGCCTAAGAGCAGCCACTTAGCTTTAGCATTATATCTGGGCCTAAACACAGCCACTTAGCTTTAGCATTATATCTGGGCCTAAGAGCAGCCACTTAGCTATAGCATTATATCTGGGCCTAATAGCAGCCACTAGCTATAGCATTATATCTTGGCCTAAACACAGCCACTTAGCTATAGCATTATATCTGGGCCTAAGAGCAGCCACTTAGCTATAGCATTATATCTGGGCCTAGGAGCAGCCACTTAGCTATTGTATTATATCTGGGCCTAAGAGCAGCCACTTAGCTATAGCATTATATCTGAGCCTAAGAGCAGCCACTTAGCTATAGCATTATATCTGTGCCTAATAGCAGCCACTAGCTATAGCATTATATCTGGGCCTAAGAGCAGCCACTTAGCTATAGCATTATATCTGGGCCTAAGAGCAGCCACTTAGCTTTAGCATTATATCTGGGCCTAAGAGCAGCCACTTAGCTTTAGCATTATATCTGGGCCTAAGAGCAGCCACTTAGCTATAGCATTATATCTGGGCCTAGGAGCAGCCACTTAGCTATAGCATTATATCTGGGCCTAAGAGCAGCCACTTAGCTATAGCATTATATCTGAGCCTAATAGCAGGCACTTAGCTATAGCATTATATCTGGGCCTAATAGCAGCCACTTAGCTTTAGCATTATATCTGGGCCTAAGAGCAGCCACTTAGCTTTAGCATTATATCTGGGCCTAAGAGCAGCCACTTAGCTTTAGCATTATATCTGGGCCTAGGAGCAGCCACTTAGCTTTAGCATTATATCTGGTGCTAAACACAGCCACTTAGCTTTAGCATTATATCTGGGCCTAAGAGCAGCCACTTAGCTATAGCATTATATCTGGGCCTAGGAGCAGCCACTTAGCTATAGCATTATATCTGGGCCTAAGAGCAGCCACTTAGCTTTAGCATTATATCTGGGCCTAATAGCAGCCACTTAGCTATAGCATTATATCTGGGCCTAAGAGCAGCCACTTAGCTATAGCATTATATCTGGGCCTAGGAGCAGCCACTTAGCTTTAGCATTATATCTGGGCCTAAGAGCAGCCACTTAGCTATAGCATTATATCTGGGCCTAGGAGCAGCCACTTAGCTATAGCATTATATCTGGGCCTAATAGCAGCAGCCATTATATCTGGACCTAGCTTTAGCATTATATCTGGGCCTAAGAGCAGCCACTTAGCTTTAGCATTATATCTGGGCCTAAAGCAGCAGCCATTATATCTGGGCCTAGCTTTAGCATTATATCTGGGCCTAAGAGCAGCCACTTAGCTATAGCATTATATCTGAGCCTATTAGCAGCCACTTAGCTATAGCATTATATCTGGGCCTAATAGCAGCCACTTAGCTTTAGCATTATATCTGGGCCTAAGAGCAGCCACTTAGCTTTAGCATTATATCTGGGCCTAAGAGCAGCCACTTAGCTATAGCATTATATCTGGGCCTAAACACAGCCACTTAGCTTTAGCATTATATCTGGGCCTAAGAGCAGCCACTTAGCTATAGCATTATATCTGGGCCTAATAGCAGCCACTTAGCTATAGCATTATATCTGGGCCTAGGCAGCCACTAGCTATAGCATTATATCTGGGCCTAGGAGCAGCCACTTAGCTTTAGCATTATATCTGGGCCTAAGAGCAGCCACTTAGCTATAGCATTATATCTGGGCCTAAGAGCAGCCACTTAGCTTTAGCATTATATCTGGGCCTAAGAGCAGCCACTTAGCTTTAGCATTATATCTGGGCCTAAGAGCAGCCACTTAGCTATAGCATTATATCTGGGCCTAATAGCAGCCACTTAGCTATCTTATATCTGGGCCTAAGAGCAGCCACTTAGCTATAGCATTATATCTGGGCCTAGGAGCAGCCACTTAGCTATAGCATTATATCTGGGCCTAGGAGCAGCCACTTAGCTATAGCATTATATCTGGGCCTAATAGCAGCCACTTAGCTATAGCATTATATCTGGGCCTAAGAGCAGCCACTTAGCTATAGCATTATATCTGGGCCTAGGAGCAGCCACTTAGCTATAGCATTATATCTGGGCCTAGGAGCAGCCACTTAGCTATAGCATTATATCTGGGCCAAAGAGCAGCCACTTAGCTTTAGCATTTTATCTGGGCCTAATAGCAGCCACTTAGCTTTAGCATTATATCTGGGCCTAAACACAGCCACTTAGCTTTAGCATTATATCTGGGCCTAAACACAGCCACTTAGCAGCCTTGGCCTAAGAGCAGCCACTTAGCTTTAGCATTATATCTGGGCCTAAACACAGCCACTTAGCTTTAGCATTATATCTGGGCCTAAGAGCAGCCACTTAGCTATAGCATTATATCTGGGCCTAATAGCAGCCACTTAGCTATAGCATTATATCTGGGCCTAGGAGCAGCCACTTAGCTATAGCATTATATCTGGGCCTAGGAGCAGCCACTAGCTTTAGCATTATATCTGGGCCTAAGAGCAGCCACTTAGCTTTAGCATTATATCTGGGCCTAAGAGCAGCCACTTAGCTATAGCATTATATCTGGGGCTAGGAGCAGCCACTTAGCTATAGCATTATATCTGGGCAGCCACTTAGCTATAGCATTATATCTGCGCCTATTAGCAGCCACTTAGCTATAGCATTATATCTGGGCCTAGCAGCCACTTAGCTATAGCATTATATCTGGGCCTAATAGCAGCCACTTAGCTATAGCATTATATCTGGGCCTAGGAGCAGCCACTTAGCTTTAGCATTATATCTGGGCCTAAGAGCAGCCACTTAGCTTTAGCATTATATCTGGGCCTAAACACAGCCACTTAGCTTTAGCATTATATCTGGGCCTAAACACAGCCACTTAGCTATAGCATTATATCTGGGCCTAGGAGCAGCCACTTAGCTATAGCATTATATCTGGGCCTAAGAGCAGCCACTTAGCTTTAGCATTATATCTGGGCCTAAGAGCAGCCACTTAGCTATAGCATTATATCTGGGCCTAAGAGCAGCCACTTAGCTATAGCATTATATCTGGGCCTAGGAGCAGCCACTTAGCTTTAGCATTATATCTGGGCCTAAGAGCAGCCACTTAGCTATAGCATTATATCTGGGCCTAGGAGCAGCCACTTAGCTTTAGCATTATATCTGGGCCTAAGAGCAGCCACTTAGCTTTAGCATTATATCTGGGCCTTTAGCATTAGCAGCCAGCCACTTAGCTTTAGCATTATATCTGGGCCTAAGAGCAGCCACTTAGCTATAGCATTATATCTGGGCCTAAGAGCAGCCACTTAGCTTTAGCATTATATCTGGGCCTAAGAGCAGCCACTTAGCTTTAGCATTATATCTGGGCCTAAGAGCAGCCACTTAGCTATAGCATTATATCTGGGCCTAAACAGCAGCCACTTAGCTATAGCATTATATCTGGGCCTAAGAGCAGCCACTTAGCTATAGCATTATATCTGGGCCTAGGAGCAGCCACTTAGCTATAGCATTATATCTGGGCCTAAGAGCAGCCACTTAGCTATAGCATTATATCTGAGCCTAAGAGCAGCCACTTAGCTATAGCATTATATCTGGGCCTAATAGCAGCCACTTAGCTATAGCATTATATCTGGGCCTAAGAGCAGCCACTTAGCTATAGCATTATATCTGGGCCTAAGAGCAGCCACTTAGCTTTAGCATTATATCTGGGCCTAAGAGCAGCCACTTAGCTTTAGCATTATATCTGGGCCTAAGAGCAGCCACTTAGCTATAGCATTATATCTGGGCCTAGGAGCAGCCACTTAGCTATAGCATTATATCTGGGCCTAAGAGCAGCCACTTAGCTATAGCATTATATCTGAGCCTAATAGCAGGCACTTAGCTATAGCATTATATCTGGGCCTAATAGCAGCCACTTAGCTTTAGCATTATATCTGGGCCTAAGAGCAGCCACTTAGCTTTAGCATTATATCTGGGCCTAAGAGCAGCCACTTAGCTTTAGCATTATATCTGGGCCTAGGAGCAGCCACTTAGCTTTAGCATTATATCTGGTGCTAAACACAGCCACTTAGCTTTAGCATTATATCTGGGCCTAAGAGCAGCCACTTAGCTATAGCATTATATCTGGGCCTAGGAGCAGCCACTTAGCTATAGCATTATATCTGGGCCTAAGAGCAGCCACTAGCTTTAGCATTATATCTGGGCCTAATAGCAGCCACTTAGCTATAGCATTATATCTGGGCCTAAGAGCAGCCACTTAGCTATAGCATTATATCTGGGCCTAGAGCAGCCACTTAGCTTTAGCATTATATCTGGGCCTAAGAGCAGCCACTTAGCTATAGCATTATATCTGGGCCTAGGAGCAGCCACTTAGCTATAGCATTATATCTGGGCCTAATAGCAGCCACTTAGCTTTAGCATTATATCTGGGCCTAAGAGCAGCCACTTAGCTATAGCATTATATCTGGGCCTAAGAGCAGCCACTTAGCTTTAGCATTATATCTGGGCCTAAGAGCAGCCACTTAGCTATAGCATTATATCTGGGCCTAGGAGCAACCACTTAGCTATAGCATTATATCTGGGTCTAAGAGCAGCCACTTAGCTATAGCATTATATCTGAGCCTATTAGCAGCCACTTAGCTATAGCATTATATCTGGTCCTAATAGCAGCCACTTAGCTTTAGCATTATATCTGGGCCTAAGAGCAGCCACTTAGCTTTAGCATTATATCTGGGCCTAAGAGCAGCCACTTAGCTATAGCATTATATCTGGGCCTAAACACAGCCACTTAGCTTTAGCATTATATCTGGGCCTAAGAGCAGCCACTTAGCTATAGCATTATATCTGGGCCTAATAGCAGCCAGCTATAGCATTATATCTGGGCCTAGCAGCCACTAGCTATAGCATTATATCTGGGCCTAGGAGCAGCCACTTAGCTATAGCATTATATCTGGGCCTAGCAGCCACTTAGCTATAGCATTATATCTGGGCCTAATAGCAGCCACTTAGCTATAGCATTATATCTGGGCCTAAGAGCAGCCACTTAGCTATAGCATTATATCTGGGCCTAGGAGCAGCCACTAGCTATAGCATTATATCTGGGCCTAGGAGCAGCCACTTAGCTATAGCATTATATCTGGGCCAAAGAGCAGCCACTTAGCTTTAGCATTTTATCTGGGCCTAATAGCAGCCACTTAGCTTTAGCATTATATCTGGGCCTAAACACAGCCACTTAGCTTTAGCATTATATCTGGGCCTAAACACAGCCACTTAGCTTTAGCATTTTATCTTGGCCTAAGAGCAGCCACTTAGCTTTAGCATTATATCTGGGCCTAAACACAGCCACTTAGCTTTAGCATTATATCTGGGCCTAAGAGCAGCCACTTAGCTATAGCATTATATCTGGGCCTAATAGCAGCCACTTAGCTATAGCATTATATCTTGGCCTAAACACAGCCACTTAGCTATTGCATTATATCTGGGCCTAAGAGCAGCCACTTAGCTATAGCATTATATCTGAGCCTAAGAGCAGCCACTTAGCTATAGCATTATATCTGGGCCTAATAGCAGCCACTTAGCTATAGCATTATATCTGGGCCTAAGAGCAGCCACTTAGCTATAGCAGCCACTTAGCTTTAGCATTATATCTGGGCCTAAGAGCAGCCACTTAGCTTTAGCATTATATCTGGGCCTAAGAGCAGCCACTTAGCTATAGCATTATATCTGGGCCTAGGAGCAGCCACTTAGCTATAGCATTATATCTGGGCTAGCAGCCACTTAGCTAGCATTATATCTGGGCCTAAGAGCAGCCACTTAGCTATAGCATTATATCTGCGCCTATTAGCAGCCACTAGCTATAGCATTATATCTGCCTACAGCCACTTAGCTATAGCATTATATCTGGGCCTAAGAGCAGCCACTTAGCTTTAGCATTATATCTGGGCCTAAGAGCAGCCACTTAGCTTTAGCATTATATCTGGGCCTAAGAGCAGCCACTTAGCTATAGCATTATATCTGGGGCTAGGAGCAGCCACTTAGCTATAGCATTATATCTGGGCCTAAGAGCAGCCACTTAGCTATAGCATTATATCTGCGCCTATTAGCAGCCACTTAGCTATAGCATTATATCTGGGCCTAGGAGCAGCCACTTAGCTATAGCATTATATCTGGGCCTAGGAGCAGCCACTTAGCTATAGCATTATATCTGGGCCTAATAGCAGCCACTTAGCTTTAGCATTATATCTGGGCCTAGGAGCAGCCACTTAGCTTTAGCATTATATCTGGTGCTAAACACAGCCACTTAGCTTTAGCATTATATCTGGGCCTAAGAGCAGCCACTTAGCTATAGCATTATATCTGGGCCTAGGAGCAGCCACTTAGCTATAGCATTATATCTGGGCCTAAGAGCAGCCACTTAGCTTTAGCATTATATCTGGGCCTAATAGCAGCCACTTACCTATAGCATTATATCTGGGCCTAAGAGCAGCCACTTAGCTATAGCATTATATCTGGGCCTGGGCAGCCACTAGCATTATATCTGGGCCTAAGAGCAGCCACTTAGCTATAGCATTATATCTGGGCCTAGGAGCAGCCACTTAGCTATAGCATTATATCTGGGCCTAAGAGCAGCCACTTAGCTTTAGCATTATATCTGGGCCTAAGAGCAGCCACTTAGCTTTAGCATTATATCTGGGCCTAAGAGCAGCCACTTAGCTTTAGCATTATATCTGGGCCTAAGAGCAGCCACTTAGCTATAGCATTATATCTGGGACTAAGAGCAGCCACTTAGCTTTAGCATTATATTTGGGCCTAGAGCAGCCACTTAGCTTTAGCATTATATCTGGGCCTAAGAGCAGCCACTTAGCTATAGCATTATATCTGGGCCTAATAGCAGCCACTTAGCTATAGCATTATATCTGGGCCTAAGAGCAGCCACTTAGCTATAGCATTTATCTGGGCCTAGGAGCAGCCACTTAGCTATAGCATTATATCTGGGCCTAGGAGCAGCCACTTGGCTATAGCATTATATCTGGGCCAAAGAGCAGCCACTTAGCTTTAGCATTTTATCTGGGCCTAATAGCAGCCACTTAGCTTTAGCATTATATCTGGGCCTAAACACAGCCACTTAGCTTTAGCATTATATCTGGGCCTAAACACAGCCACTTAGCTTTAGCATTTTATCTTGGCCTAGAGCAGCCACTTAGCTTTAGCATTATATCTGGGCCTAAACACAGCCACTTAGCTTTAGCATTATATCTGGGCCTAAGAGCAGCCACTTAGCTATAGCATTATATCTGGGCCTAAGAGCAGCCACTTAGCTATAGCATTATATCTTAGCTATAGCATTATATCTGGGCCTAAGAGCAGCCACTTAGCTATAGCATTATATCTGGGCCTAATAGCAGCCACTTAGCTATAGCATTATATCTGGGCCTAAGAGCAGCCACTTAGCTATAGCATTATATCTGGGCCTAAGAGCAGCCACTTAGCTATAGCATTATATCTGGGCCTAAGAGCAGCCACTTAGCTTTAGCATTATATCTGGGCCTAAGAGCAGCCACTTAGCTTTAGCATTATATCTGGGCCTAAGAGCAGCCACTTAGCTATAGCATTATATCTGGGCCTAGGAGCAGCCACTTAGCTATAGCATTATATCTGGGCCTAAGAGCAGCAGCCTAATAGCAGGCACTAGCTATAGCATTATATCTGGGCCTAATAGCAGCCACTTAGCTTTAGCATTATATCTGGGCCTAAGAGCAGCCACTTAGCTTTAGCATTATATCTGGGCCTAAGAGCAGCCATTAGCTATAGCATTATATCTGGGCCTAATAGCAGCCACTTAGCTATAGCATTATATCTGGGCCTAAGAGCAGCCACTTAGCTATAGCATTTATCTGGGCCTAGGAGCAGCCACTTAGCTATAGCATTATATCTGGGCCTAGGAGCAGCCACTTGCTATAGCATTATATCTGGGCCAAAGAGCAGCCACTTAGCTTTAGCATTTTATCTGGGCCTAATAGCAGCCACTTAGCTTTAGCATTATATCTGGGCCTAAACACAGCCACTTAGCTTTAGCATTATATCTGGGCCTAAACACAGCCACTTAGCTTTAGCATTTTATCTTGGCCTAAGAGCAGCCACTTAGCTTTAGCATTATATCTGGGCCTAGCATTTATATCTGGGCCTAAGAGCAGCCACTTAGCTTAGCATTATATCTGGGCCTAAGAGCAGCCACTTAGCTATAGCATTATATCTGGGCCTAAACAGCAGCCACTTAGCTATAGCATTATATCTGGGCCTAAGAGCAGCCACTTAGCTATAGCATTATATCTGGGCCTAATAGCAGCCACTTAGCTATAGCATTATATCTGGGCCTAAGAGCAGCCACTTAGCTATAGCATTATATCTGGGCCTAAGAGCAGCCACTTAGCTATAGCATTATATCTGGGCCTAAGAGCAGCCACTTAGCTTTAGCATTATATCTGGGCCTAAGAGCAGCCACTTAGCTTTAGCATTATATCTGGGCCTAAGAGCAGCCACTTAGCTATAGCATTATATCTGGGCCTAGAGCAGCCACTTAGCTATAGCTTATATCTGGGCATTATATCTGAGCCTAATAGCAGGCACTTAGCTATAGCATTATATCTGGGCCTAATAGCAGCCACTTAGCTTTAGCATTATATCTGGGCCTAAGAGCAGCCACTTAGCTATAGCATTATATCTGGGCCTAAGAGCAGCCACTTAGCTATAGCATTATATCTGGGCCTAAGAGCAGCCACTTAGCTATAGCATTATATCTGGGCCTAGGAGCAGCCACTTAGCTATAGCATTATATCTGGGCCTAGGAGCAGCCACTTAGCTATAGCATTATATCTGGGCCTAAGAGCAGCCACTGAGCTATAGCATTATATCTGGACCTAAGAGCAGCCACTTAGCTATAGCATTATATCTGGGCCTAGGAGCAGCCACTTAGCTATAGCATTATATCTGGGCCTAGGAGCAGCCACTTAGCTATAGCATTATATCTGGGCCAAAGAGCAGCCACTTAGCTTTAGCATTTTATCTGGGCCTAATAGCAGCCACTTAGCTTTAGCATTATATCTGGGCCTAAACACAGCCACTTAGCTTTAGCATTATATCTGGGCCTAAACACAGCCACTTAGCTTTAGCATTTTATCTTGGCCTAAGAGCAGCCACTTAGCTTTAGCATTATATCTGGGCCTAAACACAGCCACTTAGCTTTAGCATTATATCTGGGCCTAAGAGCAGCCACTTAGCTATAGCATTATATCTGGGCCTAATAGCAGCCACTTAGCTATAGCATTATATCTTGGCCTAAACACAGCCACTTAGCTATAGCATTATATCTGGGCCTAAGAGCAGCCACTTAGCTATAGCATTATATCTGAGCCTAAGAGCAGCCACTTAGCTATAGCATTATATCTGGGCCTAATAGCAGCCACTTAGCTTTAGCATTATATCTGGGCCTAAGAGCAGCCACTTAGCTATTTATATCTGGGCCTAATAGCAGCCACTTAGCTATAGCATTATATCTGGGCCTAAGAGCAGCCACTTAGCTATAGCATTATATCTGGGCCTAGCAGCCACTTAGCTATAGCATTATATCTGGGCCTAGGAGCAGCCACTTAGCTATAGCATTATATCTGGGCCTAATAGCAGCCACTTAGCTATAGCATTATATCTGGGCCTAAGAGCAGCCACTTAGCTATAGCATTATATCTGGGCCTAGGAGCAGCCACTTAGCTATAGCATTATATCTGGGCCTAGGAGCAGCCACTTAGCTATAGCATTATATCTGGGCCTAATAGCAGCCACTTAGCTTTAGCATTTTATCTGGGCCTAATAGCAGCCACTTAGCTTTAGCATTATATCTGCCAAACACAGCCACTTAGCTTTAGCATTATATCTGGGCCTAAACACAGCCACTTAGCTTTAGCATTATATCTGGGCCTAAGAGCAGCCACTTAGCTATAGCATTATATCTGGGCCTAATAGCAGCCACTTAGCTATAGCATTATATCTTGGCCTAAACACAGCCACTTAGCTATTGTATTATATCTGGGCCTAAGAGCAGCCACTTAGCATTATATCTGGGAGCAGCCACTAGCTATAGCATTATATCTGTGCCTAGCAGCCACTTAGCTATAGCATTATATCTGGGCCTAAGAGCAGCCACTTAGCTATAGCATTATATCTGGGCCTAAACACAGCCAGCTAGCTGGGCCTACAGCCACTTAGCTATAGCATTATATCTGGGCCTAAGAGCAGCCACTTAGCTATAGCATTATATCTGGGCTAGGAGCAGCCACTTAGCTATAGCATTATATCTGGGCCTAGGAGCAGCCACTTAGCTATAGCATTATATCTGGGCCTAAGAGCAGCCACTTAGCTATAGCATTATATCTGGGCCTAAGAGCAGCCACTTAGCTATAGCATTATATCTGGGCCTAAGAGCAGCCACTTAGCTTTAGCATTATATCTGGGCCTAAGAGCAGCCACTTAGCTTTAGCATTATATCTGGGCCTAAGAGCAGCCACTTAGCTTTAGCATTATATCTGGGCCTAAGAGCAGCCACTTAGCTATAGCATTATATCTGGGGCTAGGAGCAGCCACTAGCTATAGCATTATATCTGGGCCTAAGAGCAGCCACTTAGCTATAGCATTTATCTGGGCCTAGCAGCCACTAGCTAGCATTATATCTGGGCCTAGCAGCCACTATAGCATTATATCTGGGCAGCCACTTAGCTTTAGCATTTTATCTGGGCCTAATAGCAGCCACTTAGCTTTAGCATTATATCTGGGCCTAAACACAGCCACTTAGCTTTAGCATTATATCTGGGCCTAAACACAGCCACTTAGCTTTAGCATTTATCTGGGCCTAAGAGCAGCCACTTAGCTTTAGCATTATATCTGGGCCTAAACACAGCCACTTAGCTTTAGCATTATATCTGGGCCTAAGAGCAGCCACTTAGCTATAGCATTATATCTGCCAATAGCAGCCACTTAGCTATAGCATTATATCTGGGCCTAAGAGCAGCCACTTAGCTATAGCATTATATCTGGGCCTAATAGCAGCCACTTAGCTATAGCATTGTATCTGGGCCTAAGAGCAGCCACTTATATAGCATTTATCTGGGCCTAAGAGCAGCCACTTAGCTATAGCATTATATCTGGGCCTAGGAGCAGCCACTTAGCTATAGCATTATATCTGGGCCTAAGAGCAGCCACTTAGCTTTAGCATTATATCTGGGCCTAAGAGCAGCCACTTAGCTTTAGCATTATATCTGGGCCTAAACACAGCCACTTAGCTTTAGCATTATATCTGGGCCTAAACACAGCCACTAGCTTTAGCATTTTATCTTGGCCTAGAGCAGCCACTTAGCTATTAGCATTATATCTGGGCCTAGGAGCAGCCACTTAGCTATAGCATTATATCTGGGCCTAAGAGCAGCCACTTAGCTATACATTATATCTGAGCCTAATAGCAGGCATTATAGCATTATATCTGGGCCTAATAGCAGCCACTTAGCTTTAGCATTATATCTGGGCCTAAGAGCAGCCACTTAGCTTTAGCATTATATCTGGGCCTAAGAGCAGCCACTTAGCTTTAGCATTATATCTGGGCCTAAGAGCAGCCACTTAGCTATAGCATTATATCTGGGGCTAGGAGCAGCCACTTAGCTATAGCATTATATCTGGGCCTAATAGCAGCCACTTAGCTATAGCATTATATCTGGGCCTAAGAGCAGCCACTTAGCTATAGCATTATATCTGGGCCTAGGAGCAGCCACTTAGCTATAGCATTATATCTGGGCCTAGGAGCAGCCACTTAGCTATAGCATTATATCTGGGCCAAAGAGCAGCCACTTAGCTTTAGCATTTTATCTGGGCCTAATAGCAGCCACTTAGCTTTAGCATTATATCTGGGCCTAAACACAGCCACTTAGCTTTAGCATTATATCTGGGCCTAAACACAGCCACTTAGCTTTAGCATTTTATCTTGGCCTAAGAGCAGCCACTTAGCTTTAGCATTATATCTGGGCCTAAACACAGCCACTTAGCTTTAGCATTATATCTGGGCCTAAGAGCAGCCACTTAGCTATAGCATTATATCTGGGCCTAATAGCAGCCACTTAGCTATAGCATTATATCTTGGCCTAAACACAGCCACTTAGCTATAGCATTATATCTGGGCCTAAGAGCAGCCACTTAGCTATAGCATTATATCTGAGCCTAATAGCAGGCACTTAGCTATAGCATTATATCTGGTCCTAATAGCAGCCACTTAGCTTTAGCATTATATCTGGGCCTAAGAGCAGCCACTTAGCTTTAGCATTATATCTGGGCCTAAGAGCAGCCACTTAGCTTTAGCATTATATCTGGGCCTAAGAGCAGCCACTTAGCTATAGCATTATATCTGGGCCTAAGAGCAGCCACTTAGCTATAGCATTATATCTGGGCCTAAGAGCAGCCACTTAGCTATAGCATTATATCTGCGCCTATTATAGCCACTCTATAGCATTATATCTGGCCTAGGAGCAGCCACTTAGCTATAGCATTATATCTGGGCCTAGGAGCAGCCACTTAGCTATAGCATTATATCTGGGCCTAATAGCAGCCACTTAGCTTTAGCATTATATCTGGGCCTAGGAGCAGCCACTTAGCTTTAGCATTATATCTGGTGCTAAACACAGCCACTTAGCTTTAGCATTATATCTGGGCCTAAGAGCAGCCACTTAGCTATAGCATTATATCTGGGCCTAGGAGCAGCCACTTAGCTTTAGCATTATATCTGGTGCTAAACACAGCCACTTAGCTTTAGCATTATATCTGGGCCTAAGAGCAGCCACTTAGCTATAGCATTATCTGGGCCTAAGAGCAGCCACTTAGCTTTAGCATTATATCTGGGCCTAAGAGCAGCCACTTAGCTATAGCATTATATCTGGGCCTAGGAGCAGCCACTTAGCTTTAGCATTATATCTGGGCCTAAGAGCAGCCACTTAGCTATAGCATTATATCTGGGCCTAGGAGCAGCCACTTAGCTATAGCATTATATCTGGGCCTAATAGCAGCCACTTAGCTTTAGCATTATATCTGGGCCTAAGAGCAGCCACTTATCTTTAGCATTATATCTGGGCCTAGAGCAGCCACTTAGCTTTAGCATTATATCTGGGCCTAAGAGCAGCCACTTAGCTATAGCATTATATCTGGGCCTAAGAGCAGCCACTTAGCTATAGCATTATATCTGGGCCTAAGAGCAGCCACTTAGCTATAGCATTATATCTGGGCCTAATAGCAGCCACTTAGCTATAGCATTATATCTGGGCCTAAGAGCAGCCACTTAGCTATAGCATTATATCTGGGCCTAGGAGCAGCCACTTAGCTATAGCATTATATCTGGGCCAAAGAGCAGCCACTTAGCTTTAGCATTTTATCTGGGCCTAAGAGCCACTTAGCCATTATATCTGGGCCTAAACACAGCCACTTAGCTTTAGCATTATATCTGGGCCTAAACACAGCCACTTAGCTTTAGCATTTTATCTTGGCCTAGAGCAGCCACTTAGCTTTAGCATTATATCTGGGCCTAAACACAGCCACTTAGCTTTAGCATTATATCTGGGCCTAAGAGCAGCCACTTAGCTATAGCATTATATCTGGGCCTAATAGCAGCCACTTAGCTATAGCATTATATCTTGGCCTAAACACAGCCATTAGCTATAGCATTATATCTGGGCCTAAGAGCAGCCACTTAGCTATAGCATTATATCTGTGCCTAATAGCAGCCACTTAGCTATAGCATTATATCTGGGCCTAAGAGCAGCCACTTAGCTTTAGCATTATATCTGGGCCTAAGAGCAGCCACTTAGCTTTAGCATTATATCTGGGCCTAAGAGCAGCCACTTAGCTTTAGCATTATATCTGGGCCTAAGAGCAGCCACTTAGCTATAGCATTATATCTGGGGCTAGGAGCAGCCACTTAGCTATAGCATTATATCTGGGCCTAAGAGCAGCCACTTAGCTATAGCATTATATCTGCGCCTATTAGCAGCCACTTAGCTATAGCATTATATCTGGGCCTAGGAGCAGCCACTTAGCTATAGCATTATATCTGGGCCTAGGAGCAGCCACTTAGCTATAGCATTATATCTGGGCCTAATAGCAGCCACTTAGCTTTAGCATTATATCTGGGCCTAGGAGCAGCCACTTAGCTTTAGCATTATATCTGGTGCTAAACACAGCCACTTAGCTTTAGCATTATATCTGGGCCTAAGAGCAGCCATTAGCTATAGCATTATATCTGGGCCTAGGAGCCATTATATCTTTAGCATTATATCTGGCCTAAGAGCAGCCACTTAGCTATAGCATTATCTGGGCCTAAGAGCAGCCACTAGCTTTAGCATTATATCTGGGCCTAAGAGCAGCCACTTAGCTATAGCATTATATCTGGGCCTAGGAGCAGCCACTTAGCTTTAGCATTATATCTGGGCCTAAGAGCAGCCACTTAGCTATAGCATTATATCTGGGCCTAGGAGCAGCCACTTAGCTATAGCATTATATCTGGGCCTAATAGCAGCCACTTAGCTTTAGCATTATATCTGGGCCTAAGAGCAGCCACTTATCTTTAGCATTATATCTGGGCCTAAGAGCAGCCACTTAGCTTTAGCATTATATCTGGGCCTAAGAGCAGCCACTTAGCTATAGCATTATATCTGGGCCTAGGAGCAACCACTTAGCTATAGCATTATATCTGGGCCTAAGATCAGCCACTTAGCTATAGCATTATATCTGGGCCTAGGAGCAGCCACTTAGCTATAGCATTATATCTGGGCCTAATAGCAGCCACTTAGCTTTAGCATTATATCTGGGCCTAAGAGCAGCCACTTAGCTTTAGCATTATATCTGGGCCTAAGAGCAGCCACTTAGCTATAGCATTATATCTGGGCCTAAACACAGCCACTTAGCTTTAGCATTATATCTGGGCCTAAGAGCAGCCACTTAGCTATAGCATTATATCTGGGCCTAGGAGCAGCCACTTAGCTATTGCATTATATCTGGGCCTAAGAGCAGCCACTTAGCTATAGCATTATATCTGAGCCTAAGAGCAGCCACTTAGCTATAGCATTATATCTGTGCCTAATAGCAGCCACTTAGCTATAGCATTATATCTGGGCCTAAGAGCAGCCACTTAGCTATAGCATTATATCTGGGCCTAAGAGCAGCCACTTAGCTTTAGCATTATATCTGTGCCTAATAGCAGCCACTTAGCTTTAGCATTATATCTGGGCCTAAGAGCAGCCACTTAGCTATAGCATTATATCTGGGGCTAGGAGCAGCCACTTAGCTATAGCATTATATCTGGGCCTAAGAGCAGCCACTTAGCTATAGCATTATATCTGCGCCTATTAGCAGCCACTTAGCTATAGCATTATATCTGGGCCTAGGAGCAGCCACTTAGCTATAGCATTATATCTGGGCCTAGGAGCAGCCACTTAGCTATAGCATTATATCTGGGCCTAATAGCAGCCACTTAGCTTTAGCATTATATCTGGGCCTAGGAGCAGCCACTTAGCTTTAGCATTATATCTGGTGCTAAACACAGCCACTTAGCTTTAGCATTATATCTGGGCCTAAGAGCAGCCACTTAGCTTTAGCATTATATCTGGGCCTAATAGCAGCCACTTACCTATAGCATTATATCTGGGCCTAAGAGCAGCCACTTAGCTATAGCATTATATCTGGGCCTAGGAGCAGCCACTTAGCTTTAGCATTATATCTGGGCCTAAGAGCAGCCACTTAGCTATAGCATTATATCTGGGCCTAGGAGCAGCCACTTAGCTATAGCATTATATCTG
>NC_056457.1:37108391-37130891 GCF_018296145.1 Oncorhynchus tshawytscha | reverse complement strand
TTGGAAGATCGTCATCCCTGCGTGGCAGATCGTCATCCCCGCTTGGCAGATAGTCATCCCCGCTTGGCAGATAGTCATCCCCGCTTGGCAGAAAGGCATCCCTGCGCATACGTTCTACACCACAGTGATCTTAATTCACAAAATCAACACAGATATCACAGTGTCCCTAATGACATGACCATCTAGGGACTGACAGGTGTGAGGGTTAACATTTGGGAGAGGGTTGAACATGCGACCCTTGGATTCAGAGCTCTCGGTTTCCGCCTATCCGCCATCACCTTCTACAATGCCTTAGCAAAACAAAAAGCCTATTCGGTGGCATTAGCAATCATTGTTGCACCTAGTGGCCAGGTTCTATTCTGACCAGGGTAGAGCTGAAAGGATCATGTACAGTATGGAGAGTTAACGTCTCTATTCTGACCAGGGTAGAGCTGAAAGGATAATGTACAGTATGGAGAGTTAACGTCTCTATTCTGACCAGGGAGGAGCTGAAAGGATAATGTATAGAGAGTTAACATCTCTATTCTGACCAGGGAGGAGCTGAAACGATAATGTACAGTATGGAGAGTTAAAATCTCTATTCTGACCAGGGAGGAGCTGAAACGATAATGTACAGTATGGAGAGTTAAAATCTCTATTCTGACCAGGGAGGAGCTGAAAGGTTACTTTATAGAGAGTTATTTAGTATCGACAGCATTATCCATATTTAAATCTGGGTTGTTTTCCATTATGTAAGTATTGGCACCAACTCACGCTCTGTCTGAATATATTGTCATTACTTCAGCTTGTGCACTCCAGTGAAAGATATCTAGTAAGCAAAACCCTCCCCAATTCAGTTGTTCTGCCCACTGTGTTTTTTAACGAATATTACAACCCACCCAATATTGCCGAGCTGTGGTGTGTGTGTCTCCGTCTGAGTAACAAAAACACTATTGACACTCAGTGTAAAGTTTAATGTTGTTGTTATTGTCAACATGTCCTGCCAGATGCTCTAACTAGCTATGAATTCTGCTGCCACTCTCATCTGATTATATAACGTCAGGACATTTGTTCATCAACTCATACCTCACCGTAATTACCCTAAATGTTTGAACAGCTGCTGTCTAGAGGAATACCAGAATGACCAGGCCAAGTTGACACAGCCAGGACCAGGGGGCTAGTGTGTGTGTGTGTGTGTGTGTGTGTGTGTGTGTGTGTGTGTGTGTGTGTGTGTGTGTGTGTGTGTGTGTGTGTGTGTGTGTGTGTGTGTGTGTGTGTGTGTGTTCATACCCCTACAGACAGAATGTAATCTGTCTAGGAGATTAAAATGAGACCCTGGCAACACTGATCAATTTGTTCATTGTATTAATTCTATTCATTCTGATCACTATATTCCCTCTGATCACTCTGATCACTCTTTTCACCCTGATCACTTTCTTCACTCCCTTCACTCTGATCACTCTGATCACTCTATTCACTCTGATCACTATATTCATTCTGATCACGCTATTCATTCTGATCACTCTCTTCACTCCCCTCACTCTGATCACTCTATTTCACTCTGATCACTCTATTCACTGTAATCGCTTTATTCACTCTGACCACTCTGATCACCCTATTCACTCTGATCACCCTATTCACTCTGATAACTCTCTTCACTCTCTTCACTCTGACCACTCTGATTACTCTGATCACACTATTCACTCTATCCGCTCTGATCGCTTTGATAGCTCTGATCACTCGGATCACCCTATTCACTTTATTCACTCTGATCACCCTAATCCCTACTCACTCTGATCACTCTCTTCACTCTGATCACTCTATTCACTCTGATCACCCAATTCACTCTATTCATTCGGATCACTCTGATCACTCTTTTCACTCTGATCACTCTGATCACTCTCTTCACTCTGATCACTCTGACCACTCTGATCACTCTGATTATGCTATTCACTCTATTCACTCTGATCGCTCTCTTCGCTCTGATCACTGTGACCACTCTGGTCACTCTGATCACGCTATTCACTCTGATCACGCTATTCACTCTAATCGCTCTGATTGTTCTATTCACTCTGATTGTTCTATTCACTCTGATTGTTCTATTCACTCTGATTGTTCTATTCACTCTGAATGTTCTATTCACTCTGAATGTTCTATTCACTCTGATTGTTCTATTCACTCTGATTGTTCTATTCACTCTGATTGTTCTATTCATTCTGATTGTTCTATTCACTCTGAATGTTCTATTCACTCTGAATGTTCTATTCACTCTGATTGTTCTATTCACTCTGATTGTTCTATTCACTCTGATTGTTCTATTCACTCTGATCGTTCTATTCACTCTGATCGTTCTATTCACTCTGATTGTTCTATTCACTCTGATTGTTCTATTCACTCTGAATGTTCTATTCACTCTGAATGTTCTATTCACTCTGATTGTTCTATTCACTCTGATTGTTCTATTCACTCTGATTGTTCTATTCACTCTGATTGTTCTATTCACTCTGAATGTTCTATTCACTCTGAATGTTCTATTCACTCTGATTGTTCTATTCACTCTGATCGTTCTATTCACTCTGATCGTTCTATTCACTCTGATCGTTCTATTCACTCTGATCGTTCTATTCACTCTGATTGTTCTATTCACTCTGATTGTTCTATTCACTCTGATTGTTCTATTCACTCTGATTGTTCTATTCACTCTGATTGTTCTATTCACTCTGAATGTTCTATTCACTCTGAATGTTCTATTCACTCTGATTGTTCTATTCACTCTGAATGTTCTATTCACTCTGAATGTTCTATTCACTCTGATTGTTCTATTCACTCTGAATGTTCTATTCACTCTGATTGTTCTGAACACTCTGATCACTCTGATTATGCTATTCACTCTATTCACTCTGATCGCTCTCTTCGCTCTGATCACTGTGACCACTCTGGTCACTCTGATCACTCTTATCACTCTGATCACTCTCTTCACTCTTATTACTATATTCACTCTGATCACTCTGATCACTCTATTCACTCTATTCACTATAATCACTCGTATCACGCTGATCACTCTGATCACTCTGATCACTCTATTCACTCTATTCATTATAATCACTCTTATCACTCTGATCACTCTGATCACTCTATTCACTATGATCACTCTATTCACTCTGACCACTCTGATCACTCTGATCACGCTATTCACTCTGATCGTTCGCTTCGCTCTGATCACTATGACCACTCTGATCACTCTGTTCACTCTGATCACTCTAATTCACTCTGATCACTCTATTCAGTCTGATCACTTTGATCACTCTATTCACTCTGATCACTCTCTTTACTCTGATCACTCTGATCACTCTCTTCACTCTAATCACTCTGATCACTCTGATCACGCTATTCACTCTATTCACTCTGATCGCTCTAATTCACTCTGATCACTCTATTCAGTCTGATCACTTTGATCACTCTAGTCACTCTGATCACTCTCTTTACTCTGATCACTCTGATCGCTCTCTTCGCTATGATCACTATGACCACTCTGATCACTGTGACCACTCTGGTCACTCTGATCACGCTGTTCACTCTGATCATGCTATTCACTCTATTCACTCTAATCGCTCTGATCGATCTATTCACTCTGATTGTTCTATTCACTCTGATTGTTCTATTCACTCTGATTGTTCTATTCACTCTGATTGTTCTATTCACTCTGAATGTTCTATTCACTCTGATTGTTCTATTCACTCTGACCATTCTATTAACTCTGATTGTTCTATTCACTCTGATCACTCTCTTCACTCTATTCACTCTATTCACTATAATCACTCTGATTGTTCTATTCACTCTGACCACTCTATTCACTCTATTCACTCTATTCACTATAATCACTCTGATTGTTCTATTCACTCTGATTGTTCTATTCACTCTGATTGTTCTATTCACTCTGAATGTTCTATTCACTCTGAATGTTCTATTCACTCTGATTGTTCTATTAACTCTGATTGTTCTATTCACTCTGATCACTCTCTTCACTCTATTCACTCTATTCACTCTGATCGCTCTGATCGCTCTCATCACTCTATTCACTCTTATCACTCTGATCACTCTGATCACTCTATTCACTCTGACCACTCTGATCATTCTGATCACGCTATTCACTCTATTCACTCTGATCGCTCTCTTCGCTCTGATCACTATGACCACTCTGATCACTGTGACATCTCTGATCACTCCATTCACTCTGATCACTCTGTTCACTCTATTCACTCTGACCACTCTGATCACTCTGATCACGCTATTCACTCTGATCGTTCGTTCGCTATGATCACTATGACCACTCTGATCACTGTGACCACTCTGATCACTCCATTCACTCTATTCACTCTGATGCTCTAATTCACTCTGATCACTCTATTCAGTCTGATCACTTTGATCACTCTAGTCACTCTGATCACTCTCTTTACTCTGATCGCTCTGATTGCTTCTTCGCTATGATCACTATGACCACTCTGATCACTGTGACCACTCTGGTCACTCTGATCACGCTGTTCACTCTGATCATGCTATTCACTATTCACTCTAATCGCTCTGATCGATCTATTCACTCTGATTGTTCTATTCACTCTGATTGTTCTATTCACTCTGATTGTTCTATTCACTCTGATTGTTCTATTCACTCTGAATGTTCTATTCACTCTGATTGTTCTATTAACTCTGATTGTTCTATTCACTCTGATTGTTCTATTCACTCTGATTGTTCTATTCACTCTGATTGTTCTATTCACTCTGATTGTTCTATTCACTCTGATTGTTCTATTCACTCTGAATGTTCTATTCACTCTGATTGTTCTATTCACTCTGACCACTCTATTCACTCTATTCACTCTGATTGTTCTATTCACTCTGACCACTCTATTCACTCTATTCACTCTATTCACTATAATCACTCTGATTGTTCTATTCACTCTGACCACTCTATTCACTCTATTCACTATAATCACTCTGATTGTTCTATTCACTCTGATTGTTCTATTCACTCTGACCACTCTATTCACTCTATTCACTCTATTCACTATAATCACTCTGATTGTTCTATTCACTCTGATTGTTCTATTCACTCTGATTGTTCTATTCACTCTGAATGTTCTATTCACTCTGAATGTTCTATTCACTCTGATTGTTCTATTAACTCTGATTGTTCTATTCACTCTGATCACTCTCTTCACTCTATTCACTCTATTCACTCTGATCGCTCTGATCGCTCTCATCACTCTATTCACTCTTATCACTCTGATCACTCTGATCACTCTATTCACTCTGATCACTCTATTCACTCTGACCACTCTGATCATTCTGATCACGCTATTCACTCTATTCACTCTGATCGCTCTCTCCGCTCTGATCACTATGACCACTCTGATCACTGTGACATCTCTGATCACTCCATTCACTCTGATCACTCTGTTCACTCTATTCACTCTGACCACTCTGATCACTCTGATCACGCTATTCACTCTGATCGTTCGCTTCGCTCTGATCACTATGACCACTCTGATCACTGTGACCACTCTGATCACTCCATTCACTCTGATCACTCTAATTCACTCTGATCACTCTATTCAGTCTGATCACTTTGATCACTCTATTCACTCTGATCACTCTCTTTACTCTGATCACTCTGATCACTCTCTTCACTCTAATCACTCTGACCACTCTGATCACTCTGATCACGCTATTCACTCTATTCACTCTGATCGCTCTCTTCGCTATGATCACTATGACCACTCTGATCACTGTGACCACTCTGGTCACTCTGATCACGCTGTTCACTCTGATCATGCTATTCACTCTATTCGCTCTAATCGCTCTGATCGATCTATTCACTCTGATTGTTCTATTCACTCTGATTGTTCTATTCACTCTGATTGTTCTATTCACTCTGAATGTTCTATTCACTCTGACCACTCTATTCACTCTATTCACTCTGATTGTTCTATTCACTCTGACCACTCTATTCACTCTATTCACTCTATTCACTATAATCACTCTGATTGTTCTATTCACTCTGATTGTTCTATTCACTCTGATTGTTCTATTCACTCTGATTGTTCTATTCACTCTGAATGTTCTATTCACTCTGATTGTTCTATTCACTCTGAATGTTCTATTCACTCTGATCACTCTCTTCACTCTATTCACTCTATTCACTCTGTTCGCTCTGATCGCTCTGATCACTCTATTCACTCTGATCACTCTGATCACTCTATTCACTATGATCACTCTATTCACTCTTATCACTCTGATCACTCTATTCACTCTGATCACTCTATTCACTCTGACCACTCTGATCACGCTATTCACTCTATTCACTCTGATCGCTCTCTTCACTCTGATCACTATGACCACTCTGATCACTGTGACATCTCTGATCACTCCATTCACTCTGATCACTCTGTTCACTCTATTCACTCTGATCACTCTATTCACTCTTATCACTCTAATTCACTCTGATCACTCTATTCACTCTGATCACTTTGATCACTCTATTCACTCTGATCACCCAATTCACTCTATTCATTCTGATCACTGGATCACTCTTTTCACTCTATTCACTCTGATCACTCTCTTCACTCTGATCACTCTGATCACTCTCTTCACTCTGATCACTCTGACCACTCTGATCACTCTGATCACGCTATTCACTCTTATCGCTCTCTTCGCTCTGATCACTATGACCACTCTGATCACTGTGACCACTCTGATCACGCTCTGAATGTTCTATTCACTCTGATTGTTCTATTCACTCTGATTGTTCTATTCACTCTGATCACTCTCTTCACTCTATTCACTCTATTCACTATAATCACTCTGATCACTCTGATCACTCTATTCACTCTGTTCGCTCTGATCGCTCTGATCACTCTATTCACTCTGATCACTCTGATCACTCTGATTGTTCTATTCACTCTGATTGTTCTATTCACTCTGAATGTTCTATTCACTCTGAATGTTCTATTCACTCTGATTGTTCTATTCACTCTGATCGTTCTATTCACTCTGATCGTTCTATTCACTCTGATCGTTCTATTCACTCTGATTGTTCTATTCACTCTGATTGTTCTATTCACTCTGATTGTTCTATTCACTCTGATTGTTCTATTCACTCTGAATGTTCTATTCACTCTGATTGTTCTATTCACTCTGATTGTTCTATTCACTCTGATTGTTCTATTCACTCTGATTGTTCTATTCACTCTGATTGTTCTATTCACTCTGATTGTTCTATTCACTCTGATTGTTCTATTCACTCTGATTGTTCTATTCACTCTGAATGTTCTATTCACTCTGATTGTTCTATTCACTCTGATTGTTCTATTCACTCTGATTGTTCTATTCACTCTGATTGTTCTATTCACTCTGAATGTTCTATTCACTCTGATTGTTCTGAACACTCTGATCACTCTGATTATGCTATTCACTCTATTCACTCTGATCGCTCTCTTCGCTCTGATCACTGTGACCACTCTGGTCACTCTGATCACTCTTATCACTCTGATCACTCTCTTTACTCTTATTACTATATTCACTCTGATCACTCTGATCACTCTATTCACTCTATTCACTATAATCACTCGTATCACGCTGATCACTCTGATCACTCTGATCACTCTATTCACTCTATTCATTATAATCACTCTTATCACTCTGATCACTCTGATCACTCTATTCACTCTTTTCGCTTTGATCGCTCTGATCACTCTGATCACTCTATTCACTCTGACCACTCTGATCACTCTGATCACGCTATTCACTCTGATCGTTCGCTTCGCTCTGATCACTATGACCACTCTGATCACTCTGTTCACTCTGATCACTCTAATTCACTCTGATCACTCTATTCAGTCTGATCACTTTGATCACTCTAATCACTCTCTTTACTCTGATCACTCTGATCACTCTCTTCACTCTAATCACTCTGACCACTCTGATCACTCTGATCACGCTATTCACTCTATTCACTCTGATCGCTCTAATTCACTCTGATCACTCTATTCAGTCTGATCACTTTGATCACTCTAGTCACTCTGATCACTCTCTTTACTCTGATCACTCTGATCGCTCTCTTCGCTATGATCACTATGACCACTCTGATCACTGTGACCACTCTGGTCACTCTGATCACGCTGTTCACTCTGATCATGCTATTCACTCTATTCACTCTAATCGCTCTGATCGATCTATTCACTCTGATTGTTCTATTCACTCTGATTGTTCTATTCACTCTGATTGTTCTATTCACTCTGAATGTTCTATTCACTCTGATTGTTCTATTCACTCTGACCACTCTATTCACTCTATTCACTCTGATTGTTCTATTCACTCTGACCACTCTATTCACTCTATTCACTCTATTCACTATAATCACTCTGATTGTTCTATTCACTCTGACCACTCTATTCACTCTATTCACTCTATTCACTATAATCACTCTGACTGTTCTATTCACTCTGACCACTCTATTCACTCTATTCACTCTATTCACTATAATCACTCTGATTGTTCTATTCACTCTGATTGTTCTATTCACTCTGATTGTTCTATTCACTCTGATTGTTCTATTCACTCTGAATGTTCTATTCACTCTGAATGTTCTATTCACTCTGATTGTTCTATTAACTCTGATTGTTCTATTCACTCTGATCACTCTCTTCACTCTATTCACTCTATTCACTCTGATCGCTCTGATCGCTCTCATCACTCTATTCACTCTTATCACTCTGATCACTCTGATCACTCTATTCACTCTGATCACTCTATTCACTCTGACCACTCTGATCATTCTGATCACGCTATTCACTCTATTCACTCTGATCGCTCTCTTCGCTCTGATCACTATGACCACTCTGATAACTGTGACATCTCTGATCACTCCATTCACTCTGATCACTCTGTTCACTCTGACCACTCTGATCACTCTGATCACGCTATTCACTCTGATCGTTCGCTTCGCTCTGATCACTATGACCACTCTGATCACTGTGACCACTCTGATCACTGTGACCACTCTGATCACTCCATTCACTCTGATCACTCTGTTCACTCTGATCACTCTAATTCACTCTGATCACTCTATTCAGTCTGATCACTTTGATCACTCTATTCACTCTGATCACTCTCTTTACTCTGATCACTCTGATCACTCTCTTCACTCTAATCACTCTGACCACTCTGATCACTCTGATCACGCTATTCACTCTATTCACTCTGATCGCTCTCTTCGCTATGATCACTATGACCACTCTGATCACTGTGACCACTCTGGTCACTCTGATCACGCTGTTCACTCTGATCATGCTATTCACTCTATTCGCTCTAATCGCTCTGATCGATCTATTCACTCTGATTGTTCTATTCACTCTGATTGTTCTATTCACTCTGATTGTTCTATTCACTCTGATTGTTCTATTCACTCTGATTGTTCTATTCACTCTGACCACTCTATTCACTCTATTCACTCTGATTGTTCTATTCACTCTGACCACTCTATTCACTCTATTCACTCTATTCACTATAATCACTCTGATCACTCTGATTGTTCTATTCACTCTGAATGTTCTATTCACTCTGAATGTTCTATTCACTCTGATTGTTCTATTCACTCTGATTGTTCTATTCACTCTGATCACTCTCTTCACTCTATTCACTCTGTTCGCTCTGATCGCTCTGATCACTCTATTCACTCTGATCACTCTGATCACTCTATTCACTATGATCACTCTATTCACTCTGATTGTTCTATTCACTCTGAATGTTCTATTCACTCTGATCACTCTCTTCACTCTATTCACTCTATTCACTCTGTTCGCTCTGATCGCTCTGATCACTCTATTCACTCTGATCACTCTGATCACTCTATTCACTATGATCACTCTATTCACTCTTATCACTCTGATCACGCTATTCACTCTATTCACTCTGATCGCTCTCTTCACTCTGATCACTATGACCACTCTGATCACTGTGACATCTCTGATCACTCCATTCACTCTGATCACTCTGATCACTCTGTTCACTCTATTCACTCTGATCACTCTATTCACTCTTATCACTCTAATTCACTCTGATCACTCTATTCACTCTGATCACTTTGATCACTCTATTCACTCTGATCACCCAATTCACTCTATTCATTCTGATCACTCGGATCACTCTTTTCACTCTATTCACTCTGATCACTCTCTTCACTCTGATCACTCTGATCACTCTCTTCACTCTGATCACTCTGACCACTCTGATCACTCTGATCACGCTATTCACTCTTATCGCTCTCTTCGCTCTGATCACTATGACCACTCTGATCACTGTGACCACTCTGATCACGCTCTGAATGTTCTATTCACTCTGATTGTTCTATTAACTCTGATTGTTCTATTCACTCTGATCACTCTCTTCACTCTATTCACTCTATTCACTATAATCACTCTGATTGTTCTATTCACTCTGACCACTCTATTCACTCTATTCACTCTGATTGTTCTATTCACTCTGATTGTTCTATTCACTCTGATTGTTCTATTCACTCTGATTGTTCTATTCACTCTGATTGTTCTATTCACTCTGATTGTTCTATTCACTCTGATTGTTCTATTCACTCTGAATGTTCTATTCACTCTGAATGTTCTATTCACTCTGATTGTTCTATTCACTCTGATTGTTCTATTCACTCTGATCACTCTCTTCACTCTATTCACTCTATTCACTCTGATCGCTCTGATCGCTCTCATCACTCTATTCACTCTTATCACTCTGATCACTCTGATCACTCTATTCACTCTGATCACTCTATTCACTCTGACCACTCTGATCATTCTGATCACGCTATTCACTCTATTCACTCTGATCGCTCTCTTCGCTCTGATCACTATGACCACTCTGATAACTGTGACATCTCTGATCACTCCATTCACTCTGATCACTCTGTTCACTCTATTCACTCTGACCACTCTGATCACTCTGATCACGCTATTCACTCTGATCGTTCGCTCGCTCTGATCACTATGACCACTCTGATCACTGTGACCACTCTGATCACTCCATTCACTCTGATCACTCTGTTCACTCTGATCACTCTAATTCACTCTGATCACTCTATTCAGTCTGATCACTTTGATCACTCTATTCACTCTGATCACTCTCTTTACTCTGATCACTCTGATCACTCTCTTCACTCTAATCACTCTGACCACTCTGATCACTCTGATCACGCTATTCACTCTATTCACTCTGATCGCTCTCTTCGCTATGATCACTATGACCACTCTGATCACTGTGACCACTCTGGTCACTCTGATCACGCTGTTCACTCTGATCATGCTATTCACTCTATTCGCTCTAATCGCTCTGATCACTCTATTCACTCTGATTGTTCTATTCACTCTGATTGTTCTATTCACTCTGAATGTTCTATTCACTCTGATTGTTCTATTCACTCTGACCACTCTATTCACTCTATTCACTCTATTCACTATAATCACTCTGATTGTTCTATTTACTCTGATTGTTCTATTCACTCTGATTGTTCTATTCACTCTGAATGTTCTATTCACTCTGAATGTTCTATTCACTCTGATTGTTCTATTCACTCTGATTGTTCTATTCACTCTGATCACTCTCTTCACTCTATTCACTCTATTCACTATAATCACTCTGATCACTCTGATCACTCTATTCACTCTGTTCGCTCTGATCGCTCTGATCACTCTATTCACTCTGATCACTCTGATCACTCTATTCACTCTGATCACTCTATTCACTCTGACCACTCTGATCACGCTATTCACTCTATTCACTCTGATCGCTCTCTTCACTCTGATCACTATGACCACTCTGATCACTGTGACATCTCTGATCACTCCATTCACTCTGATCACTCTGTTCACTCTATTCACTCTGATCACTCTATTCACTCTTATCACTCTAATTCACTCTGATCACTCTATTCACTCTGATCACTTTGATCACTCTATTCACTCTGATCACCCAATTCACTCTATTCATTCTGATCACTCGGATCACTCTTTTCACTCTATTCACTCTGATCACTCTCTTCACTCTGATCACTCTGATCACTCTCTTCACTCTGATCACTCTGACCACTCTGATCACTCTGATCACGCTATTCACTCTTATCGCTCTCTTCGCTCTGATCACTATGACCACTCTGATCACTGTGACCACTCTGATCACGCTCTGAATGTTCTATTCACTCTGATTGTTCTATTCACTCTGATTGTTCTATTCACTCTGATCACTCTCTTCACTCTATTCACTCTATTCACTATAATCACTCTGATCACTCTGATCACTCTATTCACTCTGTTCGCTCTGATCGCTCTGATCACTCTATTCACTCTGATCACTCTGATCACTCTATTCACTATGATCACTCTATTCACTCTGATTGTTCTATTCACTCTGATTGTTCTATTCACTCTGATTGTTCTATTCACTCTGAATGTTCTATTCACTCTGACCACTCTGATCACTCTGATCACTCTATTCACTCTGATCGCTCTGATCGTTCTATTCACTCTGATTGTTCTATTCACTCTGATTGTTCTATTCACTCTGATTGTTCTATTCACTCTGATTGTTCTATTCACTCTGATTGTTCTATTCACTCTGAATGTTCTATTCACTCTGATTGTTCTATTCACTCTGAATGTTCTATTCACTCTGATTGTTCTATTCACTCTGATTGTTCTATTCACTCTGAATGTTCTATTCACTCTGATTGTTCTATTCACTCTGATTGTTCTATTCACTCTGAATGTTCTATTCACTCTGATTGTTCTATTCACTCTGATTGTTCTATTCACTCTGATTGTTCTATTCACTCTGATCACTCTGATCACTCTGATCACTCTATTCACTCTATTCACTCTGATTGTTCTATTCACTCTGATTGTTCTATTCACTCTGATTGTTCTATTCACTCTGATTGTTCTATTCACTCTGATCACTCTGATCACTCTATTCACTCTGATTGTTCTATTCACTCTGATTGTTCTATTCACTCCGATTGTTCTATTCACTCTGATTGTTCTCTGATCACTCTGATCACTCTATTCACTATGATCACTCTTATCACTCTGATTACTCTATTCATTCTGATCACTCTGATCACTCTATTCACTCTGATCACTCTGACCATTCTGACCATTATTTTCACTCAGACAGGGGACATGCCTACTCTATTACTGAAGTAGGACAGACTGTGGACAGGCCCACTATATTACTGTAGGACAGACTGGGGTCAGGCCCACTCTATTACTGTAGGACAGACTGGGGACAGGCCCACTATATTACTGTAGGACAGACTGGAGACAGGCCCACTATATTACTGTAGGACAGACTGGGGGCAGGCCCACTATATTACTGTAGGACAGACTGGAGACAGGCCCACTATATTACTGTAGGACAGACTGGGGACAGGCCCACTATATTACTGTAGGACAGACTGGGGACAGGCCCACTATATTACTGTAGGACAGACTGGGGACAGGCCCACTATATTACTGTAGGACATACTGGAGACAGGCCCACTATATTACTGTAGGACAGACTGGGGACAGGCCCACTATATTACTGTAGGACATACTGGGGGCAGGCCCACTATATTACTGTAGGACAGACTGGAGACAGGCCTACTATATTACTGTAGGACAGACTGGGGACAGGCCCACTATATTACTGTAAGACAGACTGGAGACAGGCCCACTATATTACTGTAGGACAGACTGGGGACAGGCCCACTATATTACTGTAGGACATACTGGGGGCAGGCCCACTATATTACTGTAGGACAGACTGGAGACAGGCCTACTATATTACTGTAGGACAGACTGGGGACAGGCCCACTATATTACTGTAGGACAGACTGGAGACTGGCCCACTATATTACTGTAGGACAGACCGGGGACAGGCCCACTATATTACTGTAGGACAGACTGGGGACAGGCCCACTATATTACTATAGGACAGACTGGGGACAGGCCCACTATATTACTGTAGGACAGACTGGGGGCAGGCCTACTACATTACTGTAGGACAGACTGGGGACAGGCCGACTATATTACTGCAGGACAGACTGGGACAGGCCTACTATATTACTGTAGGACAGACTGGGGATAGGCCCACTATATTACTCTAGGACAGACTGGGGATAGGCCCACTATATTACTGTAGGACAGACTGGGGACAGGCCCACTATATTACTGTAGGACAGACTGGGGTCAGGCCCACTCTATTACTGTAGGACAGACTGGGGACAGGCCCACTATATTACTGTAGGACAGACTGGAGACAGGCCCACTATATTACTGTAGGACAGACTGGGGGCAGGCCCACTATATTACTGTAGGACAGACTGGGGACAGGCCCACTATATTACTGTAGGACAGACTGGAGACAGGCCCACTATATTACTGTAGGACAGACTGGAGACAGGCCCACTATATTACTGTAGGACAGACTGGGGACAGGCCCACTATATTACTGTAGGACAGACTGGGGACAGGCCCACTATATTACTGTAGGACAGACTGGAGGAAGGCCCACTATATTACTGTAAGACAGACTGGAGACAGGCCCACTATATTACTGTAGGACAGACTGGGGACAGGCCCACTATATTACTGTAGGACAGACTGGGGACAGGCCCACTATATTACTGTAGGACAGACTGGGGACAGGCCCACTATATTACTGTAGGACAGACTGGAGACTGGCCCACTATATTACTGTAGGACAGACCGTGGACAGGCCCACTATATTACTGTAGGACAGACTGGGGACAGGCCCACTATATTACTATAGGACAGACTGGGGACAGGCCCACTATATTACTGTAGGACAGACTGGGGGCAGGCCTACTACATTACTGTAGGACAGACTGGGGATAGGCCCACTATATTACTCTAGGACAGACTGGGGACAGGCCCACTATATTACTGTAGGACAGACTGGGGACAGGCCTACTATATTACTGTAGGACAGACTGGGGACAGGCCCACTATATTACTGTAGGACAGACTGGAGACTGGCCCACTATATTACTGTAGGACAGACTGGAGACAGTTCTACTCTATAACTGAAATAGAAAAGACAAGGGACAGGCCCACTATATTACTGAAATGGTAGAGACAGGCTCATCGAGGTTGTGCTTGGTGCTGTTCCGTGTGCCCCCTGCCATCTTCCGGAAATATGGTATGGCTACTTTGTATAATAAATACGAGTGGCATCATAAAATGAATATGGAGAGAGGTATGTTGAGAAGAGCCCTGGTTACTACTGTATGGTATGTTGAGCAGAGCTCTGGTTGCTACTGCACAGTATGTTGAGGAGAGCCCTGGTTGCTACTGTACGGTATGTTGAGGAGAGCCCTGGTTGCTACTGTACGGTATGTTGAGGAGAGCCCTGGTTGCTACTGTACGGTATGTTGAGGAGAGCTCTGGTTGCTACTGCACAGTATGTTGAGGAGAGCCCTGGTTGCTACTGTATGGTATGTTGAGCAGAGCTCTGGTTGCTACTGTACGGTATGTTGAGCAGAGCTCTGGTTGCTACTGTACGGTATGTTGAGGAGAGCCCTGGTTGCTACTGTATGGTATGTTGAGGAGAGCTCTGGTTGCTACTGTATGGTATGTTGAGGAGAGCCCTGGTTGCTACTGTATGGTATGTTGAGGAGAGCTCTGGTTGCTACTGTATGGTATGTTGAGGAGAGCCCTGGTTGCTACTGTACGGTATGTTGAGGAGAGCCCTGGTTGCTACTGTACGGTATGTTGAGCAGAGCTCTGGTGCCTACTGTACGGTATGTTGAGCAGAGCTCTGGTTGCTACTGTACGGTATGTTGAGGAGAGCCCTGGTTGCTACTGTACGGTATGTTGAGCAGAGCTCTGGTTGCTACTGTACGGTATGTTGAGCAGAGCTCTGGTTGCTACTGTACGGTATGTTGAGCAGAGCTCTGGTTGCTACTGTACGGTATGTTGAGCAGAGCCCTGGTTGCTACTGTACGGTATGTTGAGGAGAGCCCTGGTTGCTACTGTACGGTATGTTGAGGAGAGCCCTGGTTGCTACTGTACAGTATGTTGAGGAGAGCCCTGGTTGCTACTGTACGGTATGTTGAGCAGAGCTCTGGTTGCTACTGTACGGTATGTTGAGGAGAGCCCTGGTTGCTACTGTACGGTATGTTGAGGAGAGCCCTGGTTGCTACTGCACGGTATGTTGAGGAGAGCCCTGGTTGCTACTGTACGGTATGTTGAGGAGAGCTCTGGTTGCTACTGCACGGTATGTTGAGCAGAGCTCTGGTTGCTACTGTACGGTATGTTGAGGAGAGCCCTGGTTGCTACTGCACGGGATTATTTCAAGTGGCCTATGGGGGAGTTTGTCCTCTTTCTGTGTCTGTCCTAGTCAGATGTTTTGTGGTTTAGCCTGGGCCTCAGAGCCAGACAGAAATTAACATTACATGTCCTGGAAGTCAAGAGGACGAAATCAATGCTAAAAATCTAGAATTAAAAAGTTAAAATGCTTTGGTTGCAGAATTCCTGTTTCAGTCTGCTACTCTCTTAGAGTAAAAGGGTTCCAAAAGGGTTCTTCCTGATATCGGCATAGGATAAGCTATTTGGGTTCCACGTAGATATAGGTCTGTAACAGTTTGGGTCTAGAGTGTCTCCACCTTTGAATAGGGGGATGACCGAGGCAGCTTTCCAATTTGTAGGGATCTCAGACAATACGAAAGAGAGGTTGAACAGGCTAGTAATAAGGTTTGCAACAATTTCGGCTGATAATTTTAGAAATATAGGGTCCAGACTGTCTAGCCCAGCTGATTTGTAGGGGTCCAGATTTTTCAGCTCTTTCAGAACATCAGCTATCTGGATTTGGGTGAAGGAGAAATGTGGGAGGCTTTTTTCAAGTTGCTGTGGGGGGTGTAGAACCTGTTGACCGGGGTAAGAGTAGCCAGGTGGAAAGCATGTCCAGCCGTAGAAAAATGCTTGTTGAAATGATTGATTATCGTAGATTTATCGGTGGTGACAGTGTTTCCTATCTTCAGTGCAGTGGGCAGATGGGAGGAGGTGCTCTTATTCTCCATGACTTTACAGTGTCCCAGAACGTTTTGGAGTTTGTGCTACAGGATGCAAAATAATTTTTGAAAAAGCTAGCCTTTGCTCTCCTGACTGCCTGTGTATATTGGTTCCTAACCTCCCTGAAAAGTTGCATATCGTTGGGGCTATTCAATGCTAATGAAGTCGCCACAGGATGTTTTGTGCTATTCAAGGGCAGTCAAGTCTGGAGTGAACCAATGGCTATAACGGTTCTTAGTTCAATTATTTTTGAATGGGGCTTATTTAAGATGGTGAGGAAAAAACTTGTGCTAAAGCATAAAATGTATAAATAAAACAAACTTAGGGAGGCTTCTGATGTTGACATGCATGAAACCAAGGCTTTTACGGTTACAGAAGTCAGCGAATGATAGTGCCTGGGGAATAGGAGTGGAACTGGGGGCTACAGGTCCTGGGTTAACCTCTACATCACCAGAGGAACAGAGGAGGAGAGGGATAAGGGTACGGCTAAAGTCTGTAGGAACTGGTCGTCTAGTGAGTTGGGGACAGAAAATAAAAGGAGCAGATTTCTGGGCGTGGTAGAATAGATTCAGGCATGATGTACAGACAATGGTATGGTAAGATGTGAGTACAGTGGAGGTAAACCCAGGCGTTGAGTCACGATGAGAGAGGTTTCGTCTCTAGTGGCACTAGTTAAGCCAGGTGAGGTCTCCACATGTGTGTGGGGTGGGACAAAGAGCTATCTAAGGCATTTTGTGCGCGACTGATGGCTCTACAGTGAAATAAGACAATAAGAACTAGCCAAGACAGCATTAGACAAGGCATATTGACATTAGAGAGAGGCATAATGCAAACACAGGTGTTGATCAGGAGAGCTAAGACAACAACGGGTAAATTGCGATGAATGGCCAGAGCGGGTCAGTTGGGTACATACAGGACCTGAGTTCGAGGCTGTGGCCGACAGGCTAACAAAGACTAGTAGCTAGTTAGCTGGCTAGCTCCTGATGGAAGTTCCAGGTATAAGGAATAGAAATTGCAGACCGTACCACATTGGGTGAGGCGGTTTGCAGGAAAGTGTATTTAGTTCCTAGATAGAAAGTGAGATTAAGATGTATACGAAGAAGACCATCTATTTACACAGGATAAGACATGGGATAAGACAAGGACAAACACACACGTCCTACTGTTAAACCATCTCTGGCTTTGAATCGTGGCTGTTGAATGGTTTATGTGTGTAGAGATGAATGTCTTAATTTTATCAGACTCCAGAGTCTCCTGAAGGTGAAACACAGTATCTAGTATCGTTATCCATGAATCAAGTCCCATAATTCAGCTGAGAGATGCTTTCCTGCTACTGTCACTGTACAGCAATCAGACTGAACTGCACCTGCTTTTCTCCCCAAGCCCCCCAGGGGTGGGAAAAGGTTCACTCAACACTTAGCACAGGTCTGAATCAGCACAGTTTGTTCCCACTAAACCATTTCTCAGAGGTGTGGATTCTCAGATCCTTCTAACAGCTGGTGTCACCACCCTTTAGTTTCACAGTCAAACTCCTCTCTTCTCCCTCTCCCCTCCAAGCCGCTCAGCGACTCAGCATTTTCCCTGACTGAAGAGCTCTAATCAATCAGGAACCCCCCCCCCACACACACACACACACACTCCCCACACCACCCTATTGACAAAAGCTTTCTCACTCCCAGCCAGTCCTGGGAGAAAAGATCTTGTTCAATACTGAGAGAAAATAGAGGGAACCGCTCCAGAACCACCGTGCCCGTGGTAAAGACAAGTGGCTAAACGTCTACTTCGGGCAGAACAAAGCCTGGGAACTAAAGATGGTGATAATCTCTCCCTGGCTGAACAGACTAATCTGTAGAAATTCAGATCCAACATCAAACCACTGCACTTCTGGCCACCACATATAATATAAATGGGGGTTTCACTGTGTTTCACTCAATGAAAATGTGTTATTTTAGATGTTCTTCACAGAAAAGGAGCAAAAGGCCAAAGAGAAACAAGTTGTATCGTTTTTTCTTTCAGTAAACATTGAAAATGGGTCCCACAGACCCGAAAACAAGGGCTCAATATCTAGGTGTCGGGTGAATAAGGAGTGTCCATAATGTGAGCATACAATTTGCCTCTTTATTCTCACGTGCCCATTAAGAACCAACGACATGCTACCTTTACTTTGTGTTTCTGACAATGCTAACCTCTTTAGAGTTTTAAAACCAGGCTCAGCAACTCAAACACACAGCTGGTCGCCTGCACCGGGCAGCCAGGCAGTTATAAAAATGAATGAGATCAAACCTAAGCTACTTTAGATAGCTAGCTATAAGTTGGTATTCAAGCTAAAGTTAATCAATAAATGCATACAGATAATCGTCAACGTGAAACAATGGGTTGGCTGTTATTAGTGAACTGTTTATGATTTGATTAGCAAATGATTGTGGTTTTATTTTAATTAGTTAGCTAGGTAGCTAGCTAGGTTGTCAGCAGGTGTAGAAATTCTACACAGGGACACTCAAAGTCAATACTAAATTAATAATCCTCAATTATCAGCGAGCTGGAGAGGTTCCAACAAACTCAATGTACCAAGTATCAGGGCAGTCCTGTTAGTTTTCTTATATACTTACACAGACTTATACTTGCATGACTTAGCTTTTTCAGCCTTTGTAATAAATTCATCATTGATATTTGCTTCATTCATGTGACTGACCAATACCTCAGGAGGCTTCTTCTCTCCAAGCTGAGACCTTGAAACTGAGATATATTTAGTTCTCAAAACAAGGGTCTGGGTGTACTGCCAAATTGCGGAAACTGGTAGTGAGGATTCCTCTCAGGCACGTTCAATTAGAATGTTGCATGAACACAGGAATTGGTTAGTTATTAGAAAAGCACCAACATAAAGACGTTCATCACAGATTAGTTCAGTCACCAGCTAGTTAGCTGGCTAGCTGGAGCCAGAAAACAGCTCACCTTGGCATTAGCTCACGTCCTAATGCCAGTTTGCTAGCCAACTAGCTGACAATACCTAAACAGTTGTGTGAATATTTGTGCAAATCAAGTCAATGTTGAATATATCTCACATTCTTCCACAAAACAAGCTAGCTAGGTAGCTTGATAAATTCAAAGACAACACAAAACTTTGGGAAACTGCTCTAAGCTAGTAAACTCTGCATTACTCAACTAGGTTTCAAAATAGATTCCAGGTTCTTTCATTGATGCAAATTCGCTACGATACCTTCCCTGTCATCTCTGTCACGCCCTGGTCGAAGTATTTTGTGTTTATCTTTATTTATTTGGTCAGGCCAGGGTGTGGCATGGGTTTTTGTATGTGGTGTGTATATATGGGGGATTGTAGCTAGTGGGGTGTTCTAGATAAGTCTATGGCTGTCTGAGGTGGTTCTCAATCAGAGGCAGGTGTTTATCGTTGTCTCTGATTGGGAACCATATTTAGGCAGCCATATTCTTTGAGTTTGGTGTGGGTGATTGTCCTTAGTGTCTTTGGTCCTGTCTCTGTGTTAGTTTACGCAAGTATAGGCTGTTTCGGTTTTCGTTACGTTATTTGTTTTATAGTGTTTGTATTTAGATTCATGTTACGTTTGTTGAATAAACATCAGTTATTGAACTTTTGTATTAAAACTTTGCTTTGATTGGGAAGTAAAATTTGACAATGTAAGAATATGTCGCAATCTACAGTGGTTCCTCCACTAAAAGTTTGGCGATTATTGTGCGGGACTTAGAGCGGGACTTAGAGGTCATTTGTGGTTTAGTACGGTACCCTGCGTCACTACTTCATTGCTACAGACCAGCGCAAGGGGGAGTTAGAGCACTGATTATGCTTTTGGGTCTGAAGGCGCTACTGTATCTCTACAGTACTGTAGCCTACTTCCGACCAGCCTTAGTGGCGCAGCTACAGATGCTGGTTCAAATACCTGTGCTGGCCTTGACTGGGAGACCCATGAGATTACTTTAGGTTTTTGGTTTCTCTCCCTCTAAAAACAGAAATAAATCACTCTAAAATAACAAACAGACTTTAATTACAATTTAGTAACAATGTCACAACCCATGTTCAAGAATGGCCTTTTTCTCGCTCATTTTACATTATTTGAAAACGAAATCATCTCCCAAAATGTTGTTATTTTTAAACAAAGAGATTATTATTATTAATAATAATTTAGAATGATATAAAAGCCCCTTGGATATTGTTACAGATATATTATTAACCCTGTTATTAGCAGGACAATATAATTTGGTTATATTGGTCATGGCTCTCGAGTGGTGCATGATGGGATTGCCTTTCAGTTCCCCAGCTGTATCCACTGAACTAACGGTGGACACGCGAGGTTCAACACACGAGGGCAGGGGACACGGGATGGCTACAGAGCCACGCACAGAAGACTGACCTAGCCCATGGGGAAGGTAGGAGGAGGAAGGGGGAGTTGGGGGATGGACCCCTATCGTGCCACACTGGGTAGCACAGAGCAACACTTTAAGGGGCATTGCATTATTAACTGACTAGGGAAATGTTCCCGCTGTTCTTAGCTGTTCTTAGTGCCATTCTGCTCAAACTAAAACAAACTAAGTAATATTGACTTAAAAAAATGCCCCTTAGATATGAATTCAGAGGGCAAATATGATTAAATATTTAACCTGTAGACCTCTCACTAAGACCTCTCACTAAAGGCGTCAGTCATGAAAAGCACACATTTGTAAATCCCAAACTCTAAAAGTAATTGGAAAGGTTTTCAAAACAGCAGGCCAATAGACTCTTTATAGCTCGGCTACTGTAGGTGTCAAAGTCTGTCACGACTTCCGCTGAAGTCGGCCCCTCTCCTTGTTTGGGCGATCAGTCGACAGTCTTCTAGCCATCGCCGCTCCACTTTTCATTGTTCCATTTGTTTTGTCTTGTTTCCCCGCACACCTGGTTTACATTCCCTAAACACACTATACATATATATTCCCTCTGTTCTCCCCAAGTATGTTTTTGTTACTTGTTTTGTGTGACAGGCTGGTTTTCCCCGGGTACCGTGTTTAACCTGAAGTATTTTTAATTGTTAAACATTTGCATCATTGTGACTGTTGTCGCGCTTTTCACTCTGCCATTTGGCTGGAGGTTTGTTGACGCAGTTGTGTCCGTCTGTTGTTTCTTCTGCCAAATAAAGTCTGATGACAACTCTCTGCTCTCCTGACTTCTATACCAGTAGATCACAACTCTCTGCTCTCCTGCCCCTGACTTCTATACCAGTAGATCACAACTCTCTGTTCTCCTGACTTCTATACCAGTAGAGCACAACTCTCTGTTATCCTGCACCTGACTTCTATACCAGTAGCGCACAACCTGACAAAGTCACACCTTTCCAGTAGTCCTCACCCCAAACTCCACACTTAACACAGTTACCATTCAAAAATA